>NC_133531.1:41808165-42115351 GCF_048544455.1 Silene latifolia
GAGGGAGCCATTGATACTCTAAACTCTCGGCTTTCCAACATGGGGAATCAATTTGCTGAAATGGATAAGAAGCTTGAAACCCAATCTTTCAAGATGAAGAGCGTCCAGACAAACCCTCAACCTCATGGTCTCGAGGAGAAAGCAAAAAGTGAGCAATCTATTCCTTGTTCTTCTCATCCAGGAGTCAAAATCAAAGGCAACCTCATGGAGCCTTCGTCAAAGAAATTAAGCAACTCTCCCAGGACATTCACAAGTATAGGCATACCTTATGCCCTAGCCTTGAACAAATTATCCTCTCTAGGTCTTCTTCAACCAATAGGACCCACACCAAATCCAGAAAAGAAATCTAAATTGTGGGATGGCAATTCATATTGTCAATACCATAGGGGTAGGGGGCATGATACAGAAGATTGTTATAATCTCAAGCATGTCATACAAGATAGGATTGAGGATGGTACGATTTCTGTCTCACTCCTGAAATATTTGGGTACAGAAGTTAAGCGATCTTATAGGGAGTTCAACATCGCAGATGATCAAGAAGATGAGCGATCCACCAATCATTTGGTGAAAAGAAGGAAAACAGACTCACAGGTACCCAACAATCAAACAATTCGCATTACCGACGTAAAGTTTATAGAACCTTCACCGGAAAGAGGAACTCGTCATTCAAGGTCATACTCCAATTTAGGCATACCTTATACAGTAGCCTTTAAAAGACTCTTTGCCAAAGGACTTATCCAACCAATCGGTCCAACCCCAGACCCTAGGTAAGAGAGGAGAGGTCGTTTCTGGGATGGTTCTCAATATTGCTTATTCCATAGGGGTAATGGATATGACACTGAAGAATGTTCCAAACTCAAATATACCATCCACTATATGCTCGATCACGGCAAGATATCTTTATCGACCCTCGATCCGTTAAGAGAACAGAATGACCCTCATGGGTGTCTTACTCTTCAAAGACAGGAAGGTCTCTTGGGCCTTTACCCTTCTAGTATTCCCAATGATGAGGACGAGGTGTTCAGATGGGTGAATACTCAAAGCCGGATGCCGAAGCCAGTTGCTGGAAGGGAAAATGCTCAAGCATGGGCTGATGATTACGAGTCTAGGTATAAGATCGCGTCAAAGTCCGGGTCCAAGTCCGAGTCTTAGGCTTTCTATCTCATATTTGTTCTAGTATCTTTCTCCATTTTCATTCCTAGTGACAACCTGGGGGCTGTCCCACGAGTCACATGTCTTTTCGAGTCTATGTTAAATACATTCATTATCCATTTCAATAAAAGCACACTTTTCAATCCACATATTCTATCATATCTCTTCCTCTATCCTTTTCCTGCGACAACAAAAATTGGTTTGAGACATTTTTTAAAATGACAACACATGACAGTCAATGTGAGTGCACTTATATGATGTTCCGTTCAAAGTTGTAGAGGACCTGAAACTCCGTGTTCTTTTCTTACCTATTCCATGTCTGGCAATAGAAACCACAATATACCCCAGTTTAGGACGAGCCTATCTCAAGAGATTCTAGGACGAATCCAGACCATCTCCCTTGTTGACAATCCATGACGGAAGGCAAGCCCATTCCCCACAATAAACAACCCGTGTTACTAAATACCAACCCTATTTCACACCAAAGGCTCTAGTCTAACCCAAATCCATGGTAGCAATCAAATCCAAGATGATACGAGCCACGATCAAAGACAAAGGCTCAATCAAGAGAAATAGCCAAGATCAATATCCGAAGCTGTAGTTATGCCTATAGCCCAAGATAAAAGAGACAAAAGAAGAAGGCCCAATCAAGAAAGTCAAGTCAATATCCAAAGACAACGTTATCCTTCAAAACCTGATCAAAAATCTGAGCAGAAATCCAAGATATATTCCGGACCAAGAATCTTAGTCTGAATCAAGAACGAGTATGAAATCAAATGCGAAATACTACTTAAGTCTATACAGAATCAAGACATCAATCAAGATGGTCGGCTAGCACCCCACTAAGCCTTTCACACATCACACCCTAAGTCCTTCTCGAGACCGTTACGGGGAGATAGTTAGGAATTTTGAGAATCTTCTCAAGCTCGTCAAGTATACCTATCCTTTAGGGCCAAGACATGGAAACTTGATCCCACGTCATTTAACCCACCTTTATGTGCTCAGGCTACATCAAGCCAAGAGACTCCATTTCCAAGCCACATTATAGCCATAATCCCATCAAGCCTTAACTCCACAAAATCAAGCTCTAGAGATTTGTTTCATCAAAGCCTCTTATTACCGAGCTCCACATTCCAAATATCCAATCCAGTTTCACCTTGACCCATACACGGAGTCTTCAAATACTTTGCTACCAGAACGGGACATACCCAATTAATCATTAGGGTCCACTTTTAGGTGTGCTCACATGACAAGGAAATTTTTTACAAACTTAATTATACCTCTTTGGTCTATGATCAGAGGGAGTTATCTCAAATCGATTCTTCGAGTCACCAAAGGAATATTACCCTTGTGACCCCTTCACTTTAAGGCCCTGACAACATAAGCTTAGGCACACACCTGAACTACGATCTGGTTTGATTTCACCTACTCAGGTGGATACGTAGGCAGTCCTTTCTTACACAAAAAGGATACAACCACAACACCCAAACAAAATTAACCAAACCTCAGAACTACGATTTGGTTTGATTTCACCTTTTCAGGTGGATACGTAGGCAATCTTTTCTTACACAAGAAGGATACAACCACAACACCCAAATAAAATTAACCAAACCTCAGAACTACGATCTGGTTTGATTTCACTTCACGTGAATACGTAGGCAGTCCTAAAGGACACAACCATCCCCACTCTCAACTTTCAACCTCAATTTTCAACCTTCCAACCTCAATTAACATCCCTTCCACAAATAATACCTCTATACTGGGGGCTCTTTATTGTCGCCCAGTCTCTTTTTACCAAAGTCCAGAGTCATCTTCTCATCCTGGGGGCTTCTCTTCCAAGATACCACCCTTCCTTTATTCCTCTAAGTCTAGCTAGTACTCGGTCTGGACAATGACAAAGATCTTAGATCAATTCTCCAAGTTATCATGCCTCAGAGGGGTCTCTTTTACAGCAAACGGTGGTGAAGGATGTCCAAGTAGACAGATGATCTATGGCTCATGCCTTGCCTTTATATGCCTTCATCATTCTTGCAATTCTCATACCTTTGGAACTGATACGCATTGTTACCCACACTTGGCTAGGGGTTGCGCATACTTAAACAAAGTCTGTCAAAGTCATCCACGTGTCGCGTCAAATCTAAGTTCGTGTCGCGTCAGTCAAACCTAATTCTACATTTCGCGTCGTGTCCTAGTAGATCTGTGTCATGACAAGTCCTATGTCTAAAGCCCATTGAATATGCATAACGCATTACGAACGACAAATTTATTTGAGCAAGTTTTAAATAACTTTAATAAAGAAACAAATTTTGCAAAACCTATGTGTTTCCTCATGTTTATGTGGTATTTTTCTATTAGATTGCATTATTGTGGCCACTAACCATGCAGGTAAGTATCAGAAGCAGTGCTTTACCAAGACCTTGCTTGTCACAACGAGCGAGTATTCTCTGACAGGTGTTTCGACACACCTTTATTATGTTCCCCCAGCGAGAGTACACGGATAGACATTCCCTCTCGAAACATGGAGATCAGTTCCCGATTATGTTCCTCAACGAGAGTTCACGACCGACAGTCACTTCCTCTCGAGACATGGAGATCAACATCGACCCCAAGCTCTTCCGAAGTTTGTTTGAAGCCGACCCAAGTAGATTTCTCCTCAGCAGTTCCCGCATGTGTCCTGCTTCTTACAATATTTCTTGTTTCCCCACATTCTTATCGAAGTTTGTTTGAAGACGACCCAAGCAGCTTCCCCAGCAGTTCCCGCCTGTGTCCTGCTACCCTTGACATTTTTTGTTTCCTCATAGAGTTCGGCAAAGGTGTCGTTCTCCAGAAGTTCCCAAACCAGAGCCTCCTTCCTTAGGTTCGTAAACCCAAAGTTAGGATTCTTACCCCCTAGATTCTTAGATCCCAAAATGGCTTCCTTTAGGTTCATAAACCTTTAAGCTCCCACACCAACGACCTTAGGTTCATAAACCCATAAATCCTTTTGGAGTTCCATACCTCAGAAAGCTTAAGTGCACGCGTTTAAAACAAGAATTAGTAACCCAGTAAGTTCCTAAACTTAACCCTAAGATCCCATTCCTCTTAGGTTTATAAGCCTTTAAGTTCCCATACCAGCCGTCCTTTTAGGTTTATATACCCAGGTTCACACGCCTAGCTCTTTAGGTTCCCAAACTCCCTAGAGTTCATACACTTACACCCTTTAGGATCATATTCCCTTTAGGATCACCTTTACCCTTTAGGATCACACTCCCTTAAGGTTCCTACACCCAAACCTTGATTACCCCTTAAGTTGAACTTATATTTGGCCTCCTTCCCGACGGTCCTTTCCTTTAGGGTCCCACACCCTAGCACAATCCTTATATATCTTTTAGGTCTTACCCTTCGCTCCTACGCTTACCCTTAGCTCCTACGCTTACCCTTAGCTCCTATGCACCTCCGGAAGCTTCTCGAGGAAGAAGTCTCAGGTATGGTCTTTTCTTATGGCTGGCGAGCCTCCTTACGTAGTCTAATGGACTTTAAACGACCCTCCCCGATAGTCGACAGACTTTAAAATGTTCCCGACGACAGGTCCTTGGCTCAGACCCCTTGAGCCGCCTCGCGTCGCCATAGTCGTCAGGTTGTAATCTTCGATTGCCTGATGGCTATACTTTGACTTTCGCCTTGTCCAAGCCTCAGTCAAAGTGGGGGCTCTGTAGACACCTCGTTTCTACACCTCCCGCAAACCACCCGGTGATGATTGGGCCGCATGTTTGGTACGCGGAACGATTTATGACAGTTCATAAGTTTACCGTCAAGTGATTGCTTAAACACTAATGTCTACCTCTTAGTTGTCATCTACGTGCCGATACGGTCGTTTTGGCAGTAATTAGAGTACATTTGGAGTCCGGGTCAAAAACCGTCTTCATTTCCTAAAACCGTCAAATCCCGAGTCAAAGCAATGTGCTTGTCTACCTAAGGTTAGGATGTCATAAAATGTTGAGATTATATCTCATTTTGAGTCTCATGTCACTTCTTTAGGCTAAACTAAAAGTTTGCATTACAAAATGTGCATTTCATTTAGCTAAAATGATAACCCGAACTTTAGGCCCATTTTACGAGGTGATAACGACTTTTTTGGGTCAGGCCTATTACACAGAAAGGTCTAAATCTTTCTCTTAGCTTTCCAACGCCACCGAATGTGGGGTAATAGCCGTATAATATCCTTAAAATTTAGGACTATAACGCAAATTTTATATGTGATTATTGTCATAAAACAAAATTACAAGAGAAAAACGATAAAGCATAAGAATTAACCTCGGGTCCTTTGAAATGCGGCCTAAGATAGAAATCAACGTAGATTTCCTCCTAATCGTTGCACCCAAGACCGTCTGAGACTATGCCCTTGTGCTAGAATGTATTCTCTAATTGCCTTGCAATATTGAGAGAATTGTTATGAGTTTTGCTAGATGTGAGATCTAGGTTTTTCAGAGAAAAATGCTCTCAAAAACCCTAGTTTATTTGCAAATGAAATGCTTAGGTTACAAAAGAGAGAGAGCCTCTCTTTTGTTTGTTCATTCGGCCAGCCGTGAGCCATGGGGGGGAAATGGGCTTTCATTTCCTCTTAATTTTAACTCGTGGTCCGACTCGAAATTCGCTAAATGTATACGACGGGTTTTTAATTATAAATCGTCATCGGTTATCGGTTATTAAAATATCAACTAATAACATGACTTAGTCGAAATATTAATACATGTCCGACAAAGACAATATTGTATAATTAATTCAATATACATCAATTAAATATAATCGTTTATATTTAATTTACGAAATAACCGCTTAATTCGTCTTAGCCATTATTATTTAATCCGTATTAAATAATTATCTCAACATCGCGTTTGACTGATTATTAGTCAATAACTCCGACTAACTGCTTAGTCAACTTTGGCATCAACATGACTGTATTTTCAAACCGTCACATCTCTCAAACGTACCCTATAGGTGTGACTTTTAGGGACCAGTTGATCACCGCCATCTGTATGACAATAACGTCAAACTTATCTAGCAAGCCAACCATTATTGATAAACGTGGACCAACTGATAATAATACAAAAGTATACCCTTTGATCCTTTTAGAGATTTAAATGTTATTTCACTAACTGTAGAGGACACCAGCCCCAACAAGCTCCCACTTGTCCGTACAAGTGTATGTGTAATAACGTTATCCGCACTAACTGGAGGACACAGCTCCAACAAACTCCCACTTGTCCGTACAAGTGTATGTGCGATAACCGATTCTCATATTCATTTAAAATTTCTCCCACTCAATTTAAAACAATTTGTAGATCTGGATCCGCAAAGGTCGTATTTTACAATCGATCTGTATCAAGAGTGGTTTTCCCGACTAGAGAGTAACTTAACTGATAAAACGAATTCGTATTCGAGCATGGCCATGCATTTCGATTCTGACTCCTCGAGTGGCCCTGAGAAATATCGAGTACCTGATAAAGGCTGAATATTTCCTTCAACTCGACTCCTTCCGATCTAAGCACAGCATGAAATGACCCAGAAAAAATCTACTTGGCCCCCTGTTACGGATGACCGTGAGAAAGAAACCAAAGTCACCCAAAATCTTCCTTAGTCTCAAGAGACAGTCGATAGTCAAAAGAATCGACTCTTAGGATCACCATGGAGGTCTTATCCACGACCTGGCACCGAATGTTATAAAACATTTAGGACTCCACGTCGATTTCACAATTGTGTCCTACGAGATATCCGTATAAATCGCCTCTGTGATTGGTCAGTCAACCTTTTGACTTATGGCTCGTTGAACCCACCATCAACCAACGTCACAAAATAATTGCCAGAGTTATCAGCTCACGTGGGCAATTAAGGACCAAAAATATAATGTTTGTTCAGTTCACTTTGTGGTATTCAAAATTGTCGTACAAATCCACATGAAAAACAGAATATATAAATATCAAAACGATGATGTCGTATAGAGTACAAAAGAGAATGAATCTAATCCATAAAAGAGTACTACAACTCAGGAACACGTTTAATTCCCATGGAATTAACATGCCCTTCATGCTTATCTTGTCGTAATGGTTTAGTGAGAGGATCTGCTATGTTATCATCTGTAGCAATCTTTTCTATCACTACCTCCTTTTGCTCCACGTAATCTCGGATTAGATGAGCTTTCCGTTGTACATGTCTAGACTTGTTGCTAGACTTAGGCTCCTTAGCTTGGAAGATGGCACCTCAATTGTCGCAATAGATGGTGATCGGGTCATTCGAACTAGGCACTACAGATAGTCCTTGTAAGAATTGACGCATCCATATCGCTTCCTTTGCGGCTTCTTCGACGCGGCATAGTACTCGGACTCAATCGTAGAATCTGCTGTAACACTTTGTTTGGAACTCTTCCAGGTGACTGCAGCGCCATTAAGAGTAAAAACGAATCCGGATGAGATTTTGAGTCATCTCGATCCGTTTGGAAGCTAGCATCTGCAGAATCGGTTGCGCATAGCTTTTGTTCGCCTCCATAAGTCAATGCCCAAGCTTTAGTCCTCCATAGGTACTTAAGAATGTTCTTGACAGCCATCCAATGTGATTCACCTGGATGCTGTTGGAATCGACTTGTCATACTCAATGCATATGCCACGTCCGGACGTGTGCATATCATGGCATACATGATTGATCCTATAGCCGAGGCATAAGGAATCCGTGTCATGCGCTCTTTCTCTTCTGGTGTCTCTGGTGCCTGAGACTTGCTCAAATGCACCCCTGGAGCCATAGGAAGAAACCCCTTTTTGGAGTTAGTCATGCTGAATCTCTCTAGGATCTTGTCTATGTAAGACTCCCCGATCGAGAGATAACATCCGACGTGATCTATCTCGATAGATACGGATGCCCAAAATTCTTTGTGCCTCACCCAGATCTTTCATCTGGAAATGGTTCTTCAACCATACTTTTACCGAAGTTAAGAGAGGTATGTCATTCCCAATCAGGAGTATGTCATCGACATACAATATTAGGAAGACAATCTTGCTCCCAATCGACTTGATATATAGACATGGTTCCTCGACCGATCGAGTAAATCCATTGTCTTTTATCACTTGGTCGAAACGATGATTCCAACTCCTTGAAGCTTGCTTAAGTCCATAGATGGAACGCTTAAGCTTGCACACTTTCTTAGGATGTTCTGGATCGATGAAACCTTCGGGTTGTACCATGTACAACTCTTCCTCCAAATAACCGTTTAAGAAGGCGGTTTTCACATCCATCTGCCAAATTTCATAGTCATGAAAAGCGGCAATCGCTAAGATAATCCGAATGGAACGCAGCATGACTACGGGTGCAAAAATTTTATCGTAGTGCAATCCTGGCACTTGGGTGAAACCTTTAGTAACTAGTCGTGCTTTATAGATATCTTGTTGACCTTCCACAGAATGCTTTATCTTGTAAAGCCATTTGCATTGAAGGGGACGAACCTTAGCAGGCAAGTCAACAAGATCCCATACATTGTTCTCATACATGGAGTCCATCTCGGATTGCATGGCCTCAAGCCATAGCTTTGAGTCAGAACTGGTCATGGCACCTTTATAGGTTGCGGGTTCACTACTCGTTAAGAGTAGAATGTCATCTATGTCATGTTCCTCGACCATACCTATGTATCTGTCCGGAGGAATAGAGACTCTTCCCGACCTCCTAGGTTCCTCAGGAATATTCACCGCAGCCGGGATTGAAGGAATTGGTTCCTCCAATGGTTGCTCGGTATTTGGTTCTGGAACCTCCGACAGCTCGAAGGTTCTATCACTCTTTGCATTCTCGAGAAATTCCTTCTCTAAGAATGTCGCACTAGCCGCAACAAAAACACGTTGTTCGGTTGGCGAATAAAAGTAATGACCAAGTGTTCCTTTAGGATAACCTATAAAGTATGTCTTGACCGATCGCGGGCCGAGCTTATCCTCGTGTCTCCACTTGACATAAGCCTCGCAGCCCCAAACCCGTATAAAGGACAAGTTATGGACCGTTCCTTCCATAGTTCATATGGAGTCTTGTCAACAGACTTTAGACGGACTTGGTTAAGTATTAGAGCAATGACGAAAGAGCATAACCCCATAATGAGTCAGGCAACACGGTGTGACTCATCATGGATCGAACCATATCAAGTAGTGTTCGATTTCTCCGTTCGACACACCATTCAACTGAGGTGTTCCAGGTGGAGTTAACTGTAGGGCAATCCCACAATATTTGAGGTGTTGATAAAACTCGTGAGAAAGATACTTGCCACCACGGTCTGAGCGCAGTGTTTTAATCTTTCTTCCCAGTAGGTTCTGTACCCTATTCTGGTATTCTTTGAATTTCTCAAAGGATTCACTTTTGTGTTTCATTAAGTAGACATAGCCATATCTACTTAAATCATCCGTGAAAGTGATGAAATACCTATAGCCTTCTCGTGCGGTGATTGACATAGGTCCACACACATCCGTATGTATGAGTCCTAATAGGTCAGCAGCGCGCATTCCAACACCTTTGAAGGAAATCCGAGTCATCTTGCCAATGAGACATGATTCACACGTGCCAAATGATTGAAAATCAAAGGCCGAGATAGCTCCATTCTTTATGAGTCATTTTACGCATTTCTCATTAATGTGTCCCATACGGCCGTGCCATAGATACGTTTGATCTTTGTCACCAACCTTTAACTTTTTATTCATTACGTGTAATATTTCGGTGATCGATCTAAAACATAAATTCCGTTCATGGAGACTGCCTTGCCATAAATCATATCGTGTAATGAGAAAATGCAAGTATTATTCTCTATTACAAATGAAAAACCAAGTTTGTCAAGTGCAGAAACTGAAATAATGTTTTTAGAAAGACTGGGTACATAATAGCAGTTATATAAAAATAACTCAAATCCGCTAGGAAGCTGGATCACGTATGTTCCTCTCGAGACGGCAGCCACTCGTGCTCCATTCCCGAAACGCAGGTCCACCTCACCCTTTACGAGGGGTTCGATGTTTCGGAGCCCCTGCACAAGATTACACAGATGAGAACCACAACCAGTATCTAGTACCCAAGTTCCGTAACTTGCGTGGTTAATCTCAATCATATGAATAAAAGTAGAAGAGGAAGAAAACATACCAACAGGTTTAACACGACCTGCTTTTATGTCCTCATGGTAGACAGGACATGTACGCCTCCAATGCCCAGTCTTGTGGCAATGATGGCATTCAATGTTTTCGGTCTTGCTCTTTGTCACGCCTGATGAGTTGCTTGCCTCACCAGGCCCACTCTTACCTGATCCCGACTCCTTAAACTTCGGTTTACCTACCGCTAGGTCTGCCTGAGCTTTGCCCTTACCCTTGCCCTTGTTTGACACAACGAGAACATCCTGTTTCAAGCTCCCACTCGAACTTCATATCCTTCTCGGTCCGTACGAGTAGGAGTGCGATTCATGAGGACTTTTCTTCAAATCATTCATATAGTAATTCGCTCTAAAGAGCGCAAAACCATCGTGGAGTGAATGAAGCATGCGGTCAATCACGATGTTCTCGCTGATTTTACAATCAAGCGCCTCCAGTCTCTCGACATTCTCAATCATGCTGAGAATGTGTGGGCTAACCGGTTGGCCCTTCTGGAGTCTCGCATCAAAGAAGCGAGTGGTATGCTCATAGGTCACGATTCTCGGTGCTTTCGAGAATTCCTTAGTGAGCGTGGTGAAAATCTTGTTTGCACCTTGGGCTATGAAGCGTTTCTGCAAATTGGATTCCATTGCAAAAATGAGTACGTTTTTAATTGCACCCGCTTCCATGACGAAATCGTTATACTTGGCGATCTCGTTAGCTCCACCGTGGGGCCTGGGTTTGACGGGATGGGCTCGATCGAATTTGAGCTTCCCGTCACGCGGCAACATTCCGTAATGCCGCCTCTCGGTCCGCGAAGTTTGATCCATCATTCTTCGATCGAGTTGACCGATTCATCGATTCATGAAGATCCGCCAGGACTCACGGTCCAATGTGACACTTGGCATTGGGTCGTCGACGGCCACCATTATGTTATTAGCGATTTAAGTGATCGTGATCTACACTGAAAAAGAAAGGAAAAACAAAACGAAATAAGCAACTCATCGAGGTGATTTAAGTCTATTAAAAATTCATTTTAATCGTGTAGACTCATTGCACTTGCATAATTGATCTCCCTCAAGAATAATACAAGTGATCCAAAGACTCAATTTCCGTAAATTGATAAGCCAACTGTTTAGCTAGTTCTATCGTTAGAACTCTTGGTCGATAGATTTCCGTAAATCCTATCTATAGTCCACCATAATCACAGGATCGTACGAATGACCATAGTGTTGAGATAAAATTGGTCAATCAGTTCCAACTTACCCGAAGTAGAAGGGGTCATATTATGCCTACCGACGAAGAAGGGATTCATTGGAGTTTGACCTATAAAGACTGTTCTCAATTTTTGTTTATACGAGGAAGATCCCATCAACTTAGTTTTAATTCATTTTAAGTGAACGAAAAACTAGCATTGCGTGAATGAATTGATTTAGGTGATTGCTTAATTAAAACGTGTGATTTCTGTATATCAAAGAAAACTAACGCGTGACCTCTATATGAGTCGATTTTCATGCAATTATTAGGTGGTTTGTTTTTTAGGCGGAAAATGATGCAATCTATCGTTACGATAAAATAAATAAAAGAATACAAAACGTAAATAAAAATTCCTAGTGTGGCCTATTCTAGTAAAAAAGAACATAATACAACTTTGGAATCCACCGTTGGACCCGAGAAGCTTGTCTTGATGTTCCATCTTTTTCCATGCAGCGGGAGTGAGCATCCGGTCTCCATCTTTGGTCTTCTCAAAATTACAATTAAAATTTACAAAATATAAACCTATTTACATTCTAAATAAAAACTGTAATTACAAGAAAAAAAACCAAAACGGAGATACAAGATCTCAAAATACAACCAAGACCGTGTTCCATCATTACGGTAACACGTTCTACTAAGGCCACACTAAGTTACAACTGTATGTAAAAATTAAATACGTAATAAAACATTCAAGGCATTCAATATCGATAAATAAAATGCATCAACTAAAATTAAATTTATTCGTGACATAATTTCGTAATTATGATAAATTTATCCAAACCACCAATGATAATTAAAATTATGTGACAAAACCGCTTTAATAAACTTAATTTTAATTCATTACAATCCGTTACTTTAAAATCGCTTTAAAATAACTAAATGGTACGTGAGTGAACCGTTTCACTATCAAGCGAATGCATAAAATCCGTATTATGCATAAAACACGGCCAAAAAAAAAAATAAAAAAAATAAAACATGAAATTTTTTTTTTATTTCTTCACGGCTGAACCGTGAATAGTGCAGCAAAAAATTTTTTTTTTTATTGGCTGCAAATGCCGAGAGCTCAAATGAGCAAAAAAAAATTTTTTTTTTTTCAGCGGCTGAAAAAACGAGAGCATCAACAATCAAAACAAAATCGATTTGATAAAAACCAATTGCAATTTCACCTAATCCGTATAGAAATGAATTTACAATTGATGATTCTTTAACATATTGCTATGATCATCGATTAAAATAACAATATGCAAAGAACGATTGAAAACAAAACATCGTCTGATCAGACGGTAAAAGTTTGTCACGGTTTTCAAGAAACAAAACAACAACAACCACAACCGTGTAAACTAGGCACGGTTTCCAAGAGAAAAAAAAAACAACAGCCGAAAAAAAAAATTTCTAGCCGAGACAAAAAAAAAAAAACCGCACGTTTTTATTTTTTATTTTTTTTATACAAAAATTATCGATTCAAATCTGTTTGATGAAAATCACAAAGAAAAATTTACGTGGCCTCGCTATGATACCACTTGTGGGGTAATATCCGTATAATACCCTTAAAATTTAGGACTATAATGCAAATTTTATATGTGATTATTGTCAGAAAACAAAATTACAAGAGAAAAACGATAAAGCATAAGAATTAACCTCGGGTCCTTTGAAATGCGGCCTAAGATAGAAATCAACGTAGATTTCCTCCTAATCGTTGCACCCAAGACCGTCTGAGACTATGCCCTTGTGCTAGAATGTATTCTCTAATTGCCTTGCAATATTGAGAGAATTGTTGTGAGTTTTGCTAGATGTGAGATCTAGGTTTTTCAGAGAAAAATGCTCTAAAAAACCCTAGTTTATTTGCAAATGAAATGCTTAGGTTACAAAAGAGAGAGAGCCTCTCTTTTGTTTGTTCATTCGGCCAGCCGTGAGCCATGGGGGGGAAATGGGCTTTCATTTCCTCTTAATTTTAACTCGTGATCCGACTCGAAATTCGCTAAATGTATACGACGGGTTTTTAATTATAAATCGTCATCGGTTATCGGTTATTAAAATATCAACTAATAACATGACTTAGTCGAAATATTAATACATGTCCGACAAAGACAATATTGTATAATTAATTCAATATACATCAATTAAATATAATCGTTTATATTTAATTTACGAAATAACCGCTTAATTCGTCTTAGCCATTATTATTTAATCCGTATTAAATAATTATCTCAACATCGCGTTTGACTGATTATTAGTCAATAACTCCGACTAACTGCTTAGTCAACTTTGGCATCAACATGACTGTATTTTCATACCGTCACATATCTCAAACGTACCCTATAGGTGTGACTTTTAGGGACCAGTTGATCACCGCCATCTGTATGACAATAACGTCAAACTTATCTAGCAAGCCAACCGTTATTGATAAACGTGGACCAACTGATAATAATACAAAAGTATACCCTTTGATCCTTTTAGAGATTTAAATGTTATTTCACTAACTGTAGAGGACACCAGCCCCAACACCGAAATCACCTTATTCCGAGTCTTGTAGAGAAAGTTATGCCTAAAATACGACAGGCTGTCAAACACGTTTTCTACCCGCAGAGGAACCTACCCGGGAAAGGACGCAGCAAATGCTGCGCCTCTTCCAAGGGAGCCTTTTCCCAGGGCTTTCTTTATGTCCAAGTTTCCGCGTTTAACCTAAGTCGGTTATTTCCGGATCTTTCCTTCCGTATCCTAGTCTTACCATAATTCCGTCGCGTGATTAGTATAAATAGGAGCCTTCGTTCCTCATATTTCTCACGCGAGTGTCCGCCCTTCTCTTTTCCCTTTGCATTCTAGACCTTTGTTCTTACTTTTTGGCGTCTACGTGCTTGAACTTTCGACCACGTAAGCTCGGATCCTTCTGAGTACCAGCCTCGTTTGCATGACCGACCAATTTGACCAACTCCACATTAATCAACTTAATTAATCTATTCGTTTTCCTCTTACGAGGGCACTTTCTTTGCATTCGCGTCGAGCATCACTAATCGATATCTTAGTCCTTCTCGTTTCGTCAAACATGTAAGTCTGAGGGTGTATAATCCTTCTTTATTTATTGTTATTTACCTTTTTTAATGTAAGGTTTATGTCGAAAACATCTCTTAAAACCGATTTCTAAAACCGTGCTTTAAAACCCTTTTTACAGATTTCCAGAAGACAAACCGTCGAGAAAGGACGCAAAGAATCGCCGCGCCTCTTCGTGAGGGCCGCCGCAGCTTCTCGCTTCCTTTCTTCTTCCTTCGTCCTCTGTAAACTCGTTTTCTTTTGATTTGTTATTTGTTTGTTCGTTAATTCTTCGACGTAATTGCATAACAATTTCACATGTATAATTCATCATTCATTAACATATATAATTCATCATTGTTCCGACTTAAATCCCAAGTAATTCATATTTGCGGGTTTTCGTCATTAAATTCAATCTGGGTTGTAGAAATTCGATTTGTTCATATTGAGTTTCTGGAATTCGATCTTTGATATATTTTCATCTGTTTATTGTCGTATTCATCATTATATTTGTTATCAATTCGTCATATTTAACATAATTAATTAGTTAGTTTGTTTAATCCATTAATCAATCTTTTGTTCATGTAATTAATTCGTTTGCATCCGTCTCATCCGTGTTTTATTGTTTTATGACCCATTAATCATATGTAAATAACCTATTAATCACTTTCATCCGAGTAAATAATTTTAATCGATCATTAAATTTACCAATTGATATTAACAACACGCAATTCCGGCTTCACAGCCAGAATTCAGGTCAGGAACAGACGCAGCGTCTGCTGCGCCTATTCCAAAGGACGCAGCTCTGCTGCGCCTGTTCCGGGTTGAATTCTGTCCCTGAACTCCGTTGTTGCTTGACCTAGTTTAAATTAGCTTACGTTTAATTAACTATTATTCGTATTATCGCCTACTGATTTGATCGTTGATTCATTCTTTTATTCTTTTTCCCAAATTATCCGTTTTAAAGGTATTTTCGACATAAATCGCCTAATCCATTGTAATTATTGTAATTTTCATTATTGCAATTTTGTTTATTATGTTTATCATATTTCTTGTATCATTTGGATGTTTTCACATGTAATTGAGCATTAAATCCTACTTCGACCCAATTGTATGCTAATTAATTGTTCACCGACTTAGTATTAATTCTCACATGCTAGGATTAAAACTTGGATGTTGCATTGCATGCATACAATCGACGATATATCGAGTATAGACAACTTCCCTAATCATTAGTAGAGGCCGCTATCGAGGCGGGCGAGATTAGGTGTTCGATCAAAAGAGCTTCCTAATACGTACCCTCACCCCTTACTCTAGATCTCCGTGAACACCCGTGTTCGTTGGCATCCACGAGAGTCATTCTAGACATAGAATGCTAAGGGTAACGATTGCTTAGTGTTCATGTCACTACTTTGTGTCTTGACATGACACGAGGTATTCGAACGGTTCCAATTTCCCATAAAAAATGGTGGCGACTCCATACAAAAATGCAAACGCTTGTTTCTCTTCTCTCCCAAGCGCCCCCGTGGGCACCCCCACTGTCCACACTTACTTGTGCCCATATATTTCGAACCATATAACAATGTAAGGAACATTGTTCTTCTTATAAATCTTTCATTTTGTTATGCATGCACTAGATCTAAAGAACAAATAATTAACAAGTTAATTAGTTCATTATTAGAGGAGTCTAATAATAGGTATATGAACCTAACAGTTTTTATAGAAAAGAGGGGTGAGACGAGCGGATTCGGTGGGGCCTGGGCGGATAATCCGAGAAAAACGCAAGAATCCGAGCGTCTTCCTTGTCGGGACGAGCGTCTTGGCTCAGGTGGTCCGAGCGTCTTACAGAAAATACGCTCGAATTTCGTTACAGGCACTTTGGTTGTTCTGAAGTAGACAAAAGACGAGCTTCTTGTTACTTAGACGAGCGGCTGAATTTGGACAAGCGGCTTTTATAGAATCCGCTCGGATTCTGGTACAGTCCCAAAATTTCCTTCAGGTGTCTTTCAGGACGAGCGTCTAGAGGAGAATACGAGCGTCTTTTTAGTGGACGAGCGTTTTTGTCCAAATCCGCCCGGATTTCAAAACAGTGCTGAACAGTTCCCTGAGGAGGGCTTTGGACGAGCGTCCAGCCCTCGGGACGAGCGTCTTTTCGCTGTTTTTCTTTCTTTTCTTTCTTTCCTTTGCAATATCACACCCTTGCACCCGATTGTTATTCCTCCTTATCTTTTTCTGAAATTTTGCTCAATAAAAATGTAAGAAGACTCTCTCTCTCACCACTCTCATGCAAGGAATTAAACAAAAATGCGAAAATGTACAATATTATACAAAATGGAGTTTCAAGAAATATCTTACAAATGGTGGTTTGAGATAGAACTCCACCAAACTAGTTCAAATTGTAGAAATTCTTGTCCATAGAGCTCAAGGCTCTTAATAGAAGATCAAAAGCTTGTGAACAAGCTCCAAATAAGCACAAGTATGGTTTGCTTAACTTCAAGACGAAACTTGGCCAAAGGAATTTGCCATTCGTTATTGTTTCCTTCTTCTTCTTGGCACTTGAATGCTTGCAATGTTTGAAACCAATTAGTTCATGATTCTTGTCATTATGAGGTAAGAAGTACGGTTCATGGTTGTTCGAAGACTTCCACTCACTACCTTCTTTTTCGGCTTTGGTGACGATGATAGCATTTGACTTTATCAATCCTTCAAGAGTAGAAGGAGAATTCTCATGACCTTGATGACCGAGTCCATTAGAAGTTGACATTGTGGGTGCCAAATTTCCAAAAGTGGCTTCACGTGCAAGTTTCTCTTTGAGTTTTTCCACCAAGTAGCTTTTGTATGATGCTTTGACCTTTTGAAGAAGGTCCACCATATCCTCTTCAACAATCATTGGCTCCATAGTAGGGGCCAAGTAGTCTTCATGGGAAATAGGGAAAAGACATTCATCTTCATGATAAGATATCACGAATGTCTCAAGGATAGGTTCCTCAAGCAAGGTGATATTACAAGTCCATTCCTCTCGGTCCTTGTAAGACACGTATTCTTCATAAGCTTCTTTTATGGTTTTGTCATCATCGCTATCTCCACAAGAATCATAAATGGGGGCTTCATGCAATTCTTTCTCCAACATCTCAACATTAACATCAAAGGACACACCCTCATACTCACAAAAGCTCAAGGAGATTGGCTCTTCCCATTCTTCATTTTCCATGTCAAAAGATACTACTTCAAATTCACATTCACGATCAATGTCCAGGGAATGGTGGGGAGTGATGGCTTGGGATTCTTTCATTTGGGCAATTTGAATCTCCAATTCCTCACCTTAGGAGGCAACAATGCCTTGAAGAACATTATCCCTCTTTTGGCTCTCCTCTAGCATTTGTTTGAAGAAGTTTTGTTGATCTCCCATCATTTGGAGAATCACATTTTGAATGGGTTCATCTTCTTGTTGTGGGTGGGTGTGAAAGTGGTTGTATTGTGGTAATGAACTTCATTGTGAAGTGGGTATTAAGTGGGTGGTTGTTGTGGATGTTGGATGTGGTGATTTTGGTGGGAAAATTTGGGGTAGTGGTTAGGATTTTCATTGTACAAATAATAAGGTAGGTTTGTGTTGACTTGCTTCTCAAACTCCCCATACCTAGTCATACTCAAAAGATCCACCACATACTCCATATGTCAAGTCTTGAGCCATCAAAGCTAACACGAAGAAATAACTACAAGTATGGAAACTACACAAAAACGGTAAGAACAATCCTTGAGGAACAAGTTCCTCAAGGTGAAAGCAAAATCAAAATAGACAAACAAGTAAGAACTTAATCACATAGCACCATCTCCGGCAACGGCGCCATTTTGATGGGTGATGTCGTCGGGTCTCCCAATCAAACACATTTATAATACTCAACAAACAACTAGTTAGTGGTAAGTCGAGGTCGATCCATGGTACGGTGTGCTTTGGGTTTCAAGTCTATCTATCTCAATTTATGCTAGTGTCACAATTTGTTTGGGTTTGTAGTTGTGTCCTAGACTAATGCAAGAATTAAAGTAAAGCAAACAATGAACTAAGAAATGTAAACAAATGACTAAAAGCATTAGGATGCCATGGGGTCATAGGGGATTCATGGTGTTGATCATACAAACATGTTTACAAAGTTGCAAGCAATTAATTTTGTGGAGGAACCGAGTTGGTTTATGTCTTACGGTTCATAGGAAGAGTTGGGTCCCGGAGCCGAATCGATTAGATTGTACAACACCTACAAGTCGGCTTACTTTCCTCCTATTCAACTTCTATGCATGGTCTAACAAGACTCGAGTTGGTTTATATCTTACAAGTCAAGTTGAGTAGATAAGAGATGGTAAAAATGCAAGGATTCATAGGCTTAGCATTTCATCAAACATAACATGTGCATAGGTTGACATCACAACAAGCAAGCGAACTAATTATGAAAACATATTAAATTAAGCATGATTAATCCCATGTTGGTTTCCCCTAATTACCCATTAATCCTAGTTAAGAGACTACTCACTTATTATCATGGTAAACATGTCATTAATGGTGTCAATCATCACAACAAGTATAAACATGATAAGAGAATGAGGAAATGAACAATAAAGAGTAAAGAGTAAAGGAATTATACCAAACTTGAGATGATCCAAATAATAAAGCAAAGAATAATAGAAGAAACTTGATTGATTGATGAAGGGTTGTCAATCCTCCAATAATAACCCAATAATCTTCAATTACCCAAAAGTAACAAACTTGAACAATAATTAAGGAAAGATTAATGTGTAATTTGTGGAAAGATTAAAGAGTAATCTATTATAATCTATTCCTAATCTAATCTAAGAGAGTTTTCTAATGTGGAAGCCCCCCTTTGATTATCATCCAAATGGGGTATTTATAGTAGTGCTTCATTAGGTTAACTAAGGCTAAACTAGTAATTAACATTTGTAAGTTCTAAGCAGGGAATCGCTAGTCTTTCGGAGAGATGGGCATCTTTGCTGAGGACGCCACGATCCGCTCGTCCAGGAGGGGAATCCACTCGGATTTTTGCAGGGGTGGACGAGCGTCTTCAAGGCTTAGACGCTCGGATTCAGGGCTTCTTGGACGGGCGTCTTGTCTCCTTGGCCGCTCGGATTCTTCTTCAGAATCCTTTTCTTCATTTACTTCTCATTCTTAAGAGATTAGTCTTTAGTTCTTGCCTTTCTTTCAATACTCGTTCAACCAAAATCGTCAATGTCCTTCCAAATAAGCTCAAGAGGTGGGAATTTCCGCCTAATTGTCTCCTTTCCTACAAATCAAGCACAAAGCGATAGAAAAGCAAAATAGGAAGCATTTGACGGATAAAATGGCTATGGAATGTTACATTAGTATGCAAAATGGGCTCAATTAGGGGACTAAATGTGCGCAAATAATGTTCACATCAGTACTCTTTATGTGTAAACTTGTAATCCTTTAAATTAATGGAAATAAGCAAGATTTTTTGAGAAACATATTGTAATTAGCTGACATATACCAAATGATGCTTTATTTCTTGGCGGTAAAATCAAACATAATGAAATATAAAATTAAACAGTTATACCCAAACCTTTGTTCAGGACGTATACAGTTATAACGGTTCAGGCTGTTGTTATGTATATAAAAATGATGCTTTATTTCTTGGCGGGAAAATCAAACAACATGAAAATATTACACACAACGGTTATTTCTAACCCATTGTAGATAGTACTAATCAATTACGGTTTCAAACAAAACCGTTGTCTGTTAGGAAACAAAATACAACGATTTTTCTTATACCGTGTTTATTAATTTCCAATAAACAAGGTCAGTGTTGTATTATTCACACATATATACTCTGAGCGTCCTCTCCCCCACATAATATCCTCAAACATTGAGCTTCCCCTCAACCACCAGCCTACCCCATCGCCGTCGCAGTCATCGTCATCATCGCCATTGCTGCCGCCAGATCAATCCGGATTCTCCTCTTTAAGGAAGTAATAAACCCTCCTCTCTAGAGATTTATTTGTTATTATAAGTATGCATTGTTATTATTTGTTTATTAATTTCTGCTTTAGATATGGTCGAAAAGCGGAAAAGAAACGATGGAAATGCGCTAGGTGATGAGAATAATTTGCAACACACTTCGGGTCGAATGCGCCACAAGGTTTTCCTAGAAGTAATAAATTCAAAGATACCTAATCCTTTCACTACTACAATTATTGGCAAAGATGACGCCTCTTTGAGAACGGTTGGACACGAAACCGTCTTCTACTAGCCATAGAGTTTTGGCGCCACCAATCCTCATATACATAGCACGTTTTTTATATGGAACCGTCCTTGTTGTATAAATATTAAGGACGGTTGGTCAAGATAACCGTCTTAGTTTAAAAAAGAGGACGGTTCCAATAAACAACCGCTCTCTTATGTTGAATAAAGAAGACGGTTCTAACATCAACCGTCCTCTTTCTCAGACACATATAGAGTGCTCAAAAATCTTCGACTTTAATCGGGTATCACAATCTCGCTCCCGCAACTCACATACTCCGTGCCTTACCCAAATGCCAACCACCACGCCCTAACCCATCACCATCAACCACACGCGATCGTTCCATCTCCATCAGCCACCTTCCACCCATTGTCCCTCTGTTATTTTATCCCGACCACCCTAACTCATTCACCCTGTCCCTAACCCTAACCCATTCGCCCTAACGCCAACCACCAACCGAACACTTTCTTTCACCACCGCGCATATGCCGCCATTGTTCATCCATGTCGGTGGTTATACACACCGTCGGTTGTCGTTAGGGCTGAGCAAAAAAGTCCGAAATCGTTTATTTATACAGAAACCGAACCGAAAACCGAATTATGGAGTCCGAATATTCGGTTTTTTTCCGTGCGGTAACCGAATCGGATTTTTTACTATAAAAACGGAGCGGATTCGGTTGTAGAAAATTCAAAATCGGGGACCGGGTTTTAAACCAGTTTCTTTTTTAGAAACTAAAAAGTCAAAATAAATGTAAATTCAAAACCGGAGACCGGTTTTTAAGCCGCTTTTTAAATTGGTAACCTATTTTTTCTATGTGTTTCTATGCATTTGATTGTGCATCTTTCTTGAAACCGGTTATGAAAACCAAAGTGGATAAACCGGTTTTCGGATTCGGTTTTTAAATTCAGAAAAAACCGGTTAACCGGATTAATTCGGAGCGGATTCGGTTTAGGGAAAAAAGCCAAATTTTAAAACCGGTTTGCAAAACCAAAGCGGTTAACCGATTTTGCTCAGCCCTAGTTGTTGTCGCGTCAAGTCACCGTCTATGGCCTGCCATCTCTCACTTTATTGATACATCTTCTACTTTGGCAATATTTATGTAATTACTAGTGTAAATTTTAAGTAATTTGTTTTGTGGTAGAAATATTTTAAAGTTGTTAGTGAAAATATGGTGTAATTTGTGTTGGATTCTATTTGTTAGTATTTGGTAGTGGTCAATTTTGGGAAATTATATCATTTGTTTGAAGGTTAATCGGAGTCAATTATTTACTGTTATGTGTGTTGACGTGCTTCTGGTAGAATTGGTTAATAACTAAGTTACCGTTCAACAAAAAAACCAACAATATAATTGCACATTACTATAAATTAAGACTTATATAATGGTAGGGAACGAGAGCGTCTTCTATATTCTATTGTATGTAGTAAGAAAACGATGAACACCAGTGCAAAACTACAATGACTAAGACTTGTGAGTCATTGTTTGTAGTTTGAGACCATCATGAACAATGCATAAACTTAGATCTTAGTGCCTCAGTTAAGCACCATTATATACTAGGAGAAAAATGTAGGAATAGAAGGAGAAATAAATTTATTAGGCGCATCAGTAGAAGGAGCAATAACTGTACTGAAATTTAGCCTTACCATGATTGTGTGAAGTCCTGCATAACATGGAGTGGTTGCTATAATAGAACATTTAGATATATTAGTTCTTCTCTATATACAAAAGCTTAAGGAGTTCTGTACTATCCTTTTTAAAGGTAAGTTAGAGACTCAAAAATAAGTGGCAACAAGCACCATCACAATACTTTAAAGCTATATTATTCAAAAGACAGTGAAGAGAAGACAATTACAATTGGGCTACTTCGAACTGATGTGTTGCAAAGATAGTTTGATAAACCATTATATTTTCTCTGTTTGTGTTGCCGTGCTAGTGACTAGTGAGATAATCTTTCTCTCTTTCTGTGTAAATTACTCCAGGATTATATTCTTTGTAATTTGTTGCTTATATTTAGGTATAACTGAACTAAATGTGGCGCCGTATGATGAAGACTTGGGTACGGGTGAATTGAGTATGTGCAAGTTAGTAATGGTAACAATATTTTTTAGTAATTAGTTAGTTCATAAATTTGCTCCAATACTATTGATTTTGGGTGCTTGGAGATAGCTGTGACAACATGTGATCGATACTTCACTTCCATTTTGTGATAGATATGGAAATGGTTCCCATCATTTAAATCCATACTGCCTTAAAGTTGAAGCTAATTTTGTATTTTGATGGGATTATTATGACACTTATAATTGTTTTATACGTCTGTTCAGGTAAAGTGTGGGTTAGTTTGTATGGAACACGAGAAGCGAGACCTCTTCGAGTTTTGAAAAACTAAATGCTTTGGTCAATGTAAGCTATTTGATTTATTTTGCAAGTATAGCGTTATTTTCATTCATGAATTCTAAGTAAATGTCTTTGAGTAAGATTCCATTGATTATGATGTGCATCAAACTCTGAAAAGAACGATGTTCTATTAAGAAGGTAGAAAGTAAGACTTAAGGTATCGATTTTGTTAGATGAAATATTTTCCATTGCTATCTTTTTTCTGTTTTTTTTTTCTAGTTTCTATAGAGAAAGGGTGGCGAAAGGTGCAACATTCATCTACTTCAGTCTGTTTGGGCCAAAATTCAGACATCAACGAATTATGTAAGTTACGTTTCCAAATTTGTTACTGGCCTTTAATTATTATAATCTGATTATTATGTCATTGTTATGGGCCTTCGGGCTTGTTTCATACATCTGTTCAGGAAATTGGCTTTTATGAACCAAGTAAAGCCATCCGAAAAATGTTGTGCACTTACAGTAGATATGCGAAACTCATGGCAACTTGTAATTGTAGGTAGGATTTGAGTATGAAGTGAGAATGGCCTTCTAGGGACATTTTTTTAGTAGAGCTAGGGAATCGTTTTTCGGGTCTGGAACCAAGTCCCTAGCCTTTAGTCTGTGGTACCTGCTCTAGAATATAATTGTTTCACTTCTACTATGTTTTACGTGCAAATTCAATTTTCTAGGTGATGGGCATTATCACGTATTTTCCAAAAATGCATTTTGGCTGGCCTAGGTAGTGTAGTAGTACTTGCTGATGATAAGTTGCCCCATTTTTTAAGTAGTGAAAGACTTCAAGACAAATATTTGTTATGTAGATAATTTTTGGAAATATGGTTTGGAAATAGGTGGAGACATTTTTTTCATTAGATGAGTCTCTTTGGAACATGTTGGAGCTATCGATGTGTACTTGACTCTCTTGAGTTTCGGGCAAGCAAACACGCAGGTATACTTAGTTTAGTGTTTGGTCATGCTTACGTTCCTTGATACAATTTATTTGATGAAGGCTGTGAGTAAGTGGAACAAGGCGAACATTTCAAAGAAAAATACCGTCTTTTACGGCTCACGAGGTGGTTATAGATTGATTAAGAAGAAACTTGTAAGTACATAATTCTTATAGTATTAGACTATTAAGTGTTTTAGTCGGATGTTATTTATGTTCATATTAATCATACATATTTTGAGAGGATATCAATGTGATGAATGAATTGTAGGAAAAGCTTAGAAAATTCAGTCGTCACGACGCTTGGGTGGAAGGTCCCACTCCTAAGAATGGAAAGACGGAAACTGTATATGATAAGGATATCAAAGAGAAAATTGTAAGTTTGAATAAATATGTCACTCCTACCACTGGTGGTCGGAGTTATATAATTGTGAGTTTCATAATGGTTTTATGTGTATATAGAGGATTTGTGAGAAGGAGTTACATGAAGGAAAATGGAAGCCTGAAGGACGTGATGACATTCTTTCTAGGGCAATCGGCAAAGCAGAGCATCCAGTTCGTGTGAGAGAGGTATCGACGCATGTTGGTATTACTAAGTATTTTGGGAAAACTACTAGAAGTGGTGATGATTCCAAGAAGGTAATCTATAAATACTGTATTTGAACCAACGTAATTTATAACTATTTGACATTAATTTCTACTACACAGCTACAGAAAATAGCCAGGTTGATGGTGAGAATGTTGGAAACTAGGGAAAAGCCAACAGAAAAAGAGTTGGATATGGTTCAAGAAGTCATATAGGAAGCATAAGAGGACGAGGATGAGATTGAGGTAGTTGATGATCAGACTTCTTCTCTACACCGAAAAAGGTAATAGCTACTAGTTTATAATTATTCATCTCAGTACACGTTTTTTACTCATGCAATTTATTAAAGGTAGTGAATGTATGTGTACCAATTGATTAAAGCTGTCGTGAAAGGCAATTGCAAGGTGACTTATCGTGTGTTCTATTTACAGGGGAAGCATAAAGTTGCTGTTTCCAGGGGATACGTGTTCGCTTACGACCGGCTTCAACAAGTTAAGGTTCATGGTATACCCCTTCGTCACAATTGCATAAAAGTGGAAGTGTCCCAATTGTATAAAGACGAGTATGGGGAAGTAAAAGTACCATTTCCTAATGAGGAGATCATATAGTAAAACATCTAGGACACGATTTTGGACAGAATTAGGACTCGATTTTAACAGTTTAATGGACTGTTTCGTGTGCTTAAGAGGAGATTAAAACGAACACAAATAACAAAGCTTTGGGCAGAAACTCTAAGGACTTGAATTGGACACTTAAATGGACTGTTTTAAGGAACACCAAACAACACAAGGACAATTTTAACAACTAAAAAACGACTCGAAACAGCCTGTTTTGGACGAAAATAAGACCTTAATTATCTTGAGTAATTTGAATGAAAACAATGGAATTAAGATTGTAATTTAAATTCTTATGAACTAAACATTCAAATAACAATTTCCACAATGACTTCAGGCAACGAAAACAGAAACTTTGGGACTGTGTTGACCCGAAAACAAGAACAAGTAACCGGGATATGACTTAAACTAGATCACGAAGCACGTTTAAGCCTTGGAATTAAACTCAAGATCACGATACAAGAGCTAATTCCGCCTCAAACACTAAGTAATGAGGGGTTTTCCACACTAAGCAAGAAAAAAGTTGATTGAAAACTTCAGTTTCAAACTCATATTTTAATTCACTCAAATCTGAAGTTCTCATTAGGGTTGCTTGGTTTATATTGACCAAGCCTTACAATCTTGATCCTTGATTACAAACTACATCTATGGGTCACAAAAGAAGCTGCCTAAACTACAAGTTAACGGCAGCCTAGGACCTTACAAGGCCTTACACAAACTGAAAATGAAAATGACATAAAGCAAAGAAATGATAAAGTAAACTAATAGTCCAACCCTCCTCTGTTTGCTTGCTCAACTCCTTATTTATGAAATGTGGACTGGTTTGGCTGCCTTAGAACCGTGTAGGGCTCTTATAAATGGCTTCCAAAAGTCCTTTGAGCTTTGTTGGATCAAAATAGGATAGGTTGAAAGCGATGTTTAGCACATACTCCAAAACCGGGTTCCCATGGCACCTTTGCAAGATTCTTCAATTAATTTCTGATTGGTAACCCTTGGAGATAAAAGTTCTTAGACAAAAATGTCCTAAACTCATCATAGAAGAGTCTTAGGCCGGAAAATGGCATGTGTTCTTAGACGGAATTGGAATTGGACATCATTTTAGGAGATGGCCCAAAACCGTGGAAATGGAGCTGGTGTTGTTTCCCATTTCACTTTAATCCCTCCCTCTTCAAAAAAACTTGCCCTCAAGTCCTTGAAATCATCATCATCAATTCCCTCATAGCTTGGACTCAATTCCCCAACATCAAACGTCCCATGGATGCCCCAATGATCGACCTTTTACTTGTTGAACCCAATTTGCTTGATGACTTTGAAAGGACCCTCTTCACTTGCTATGAACTTGTTTTTCCCTCTCTTAAGGACTCTGTACTTGATGATTTGAACCCACAAAAGGTCCCCAGGCCAGAATATGCGAGCTTGCTTAGGAACCATAGATATTTTCTTGCATTTCATGGCCTTAGCATGGATGGGAGGTTCTCTTTCAACTCGTTTCTTGACTCATTTCCATTCCTCAACAATTGGCTCGAAATTTTGCATTTGGGCAGCCTCATTGTCGTGACCATTTCCACCACTAGACTTGCACTTGAATTCAAATGAGCTAGTTAAACTTGGATTAGAGAATGTAGTAGGCTCACATTGCAAACCTTCAAAGATACCCTTGGTTTGATCTTTCCATTTGAGTAATGCTTAGACCCATGGCTCCTTGAACTCATCTTTGGCATGGATAGCTTCCACGCCATCCTCCCTTTAACTCACCTTGTCTTCATTGAACAATAATATTTTCTTGGATTGTTCAAACATGGACTCGGGTGGTAGGGGTGCTAGTACAACTGTTTTTGCACCAAGCTTGAAAGTATAGGTGTTGTCTTGACCATTGTGAATTGAATCTTTATCAAACTCCCATGGCCTACCAAGTAGAAGATGGCAAGCATCCATAGGTAGAACATCACAAAGAACCTCATCAACATAGCTCTAGCATATGGAGAAGGACACTAGGCATTGCTTATCCACCTTAATTTCAGTCCCTTTGTTGAGCCACCTCAACTTGTAAGGATTAGGATGATCTTGTGTAGGCAAAGAGAGCTTCTCAATGAGAGTATTAGAAGCCACATTGGTACAACTCCCACCATCAATGATAAGGTTGTAAACGCTTCCCCCAATTGTGCATCTAGACCTAAAGAGTTGTTGTCTTTGGTCCCTTTCCATGGTTTGGGTACTCAATGCTCTCCAAGTTACTAAACTCATTCCCGAATCCGGTTCCACAACCAAGGCAGCCTCCCCTTGCTCCGTTTCTTCCTTAACATCATCACAAACAAGGATCTCATCCTCACCCCAATGAACTACCTCAAATGTGCTAAGGGCTCTCTTGGTTGGACACTCTTTAGCATAATGCCGAATCCTTGACATTGGTAACATTTTTTCAGAGATGTGGTGTTTTTGGGTTGAACCATTGGTGCCTTGCCTTTGTCAAGAGTGGGTGTTTTGTTTTGAGGGGTTGGTTCATCAACCTTGGTCTCGCTTTGGTCTTGGTGAGGGGCTGTTTTGGACGGTTGTTTTGTGGTAGTAGTCTTCCCCTTCCCCAATTTCTCAACCCTCAATGATAAATTCACGGCCTCGTCAAAAGACAACACTTGATGCATTCTTACTCGACTAGAAATCTTAAAATCCAAACCCTCAATAAACCTACCAATCTTTTGTTTGGGTTTCTCATTTAATTCACATTGCAAGGTTAACTGCTCAAAGTCTCAAGGTAAGACTCAATGGGTTATTGCTCTTGTTTAAGTTGAGTGAGCCTAATAAACGTGTCTTGAGTGTAGTCTCTAGGCACAAACTTATCCTTAAGTTTCTTTTTTCAACTTAGAGCATGACTTAATAGCCTCTTTACCATCTCTTCTCCTCTGATTTTTCAAGTTTTCATACCAAAGAGAAGCATAGCCTTTGAGTTTCAAGATTGCAACTTTGAAATATTTGCTATCCGAATAATCTTTAAACTCAAAAACTCTTTCAACGGTTCTAAGCCAATCTAACAAATCCTCGGGGTTTAGACTGTTGGAGTAAGTGTCCCCGACAATAATGCGATCACAATTGTCGATCATGATGATCACATGTTTAAATCTCATATTTAAGAATGCATGAGGGAAAGTAATATTTTACAGTCAACTGTTCCACACATATCGGTAATGATTGACTGACGACTAGAGTTTGACATTACTGTCGTGCGACGGTGGTAATCAGTTGATACCTTGAGGTCATACCTATAGGGTAATACTGTTAATTGATTATTTAATTAATCGTATACCGATACGAGTTAATTAAATTGCTTAAAATTGGCGGATGATTTTGTGAGTAAAATTAACGTGTCTCATTGTAATTCGATTAAATTAGATACGTTCTAAGTAATCGAATTGTTTTATTACTTAGATTAAATTATTGTTTACGAAACAATTGAAACAGGTTGAATAATTTATTATAAATACAAGTCATTTTAATTTATAATTCGTTAAACCACTTTTGGTACAAGTAATCAAGAATTACTAATTAAATTTTGTATGTGACATATTTTATTAATATGTTGATTTTTAATATGTTAAAAATACACTATAGTGTAACATGTCATGTAACATGTGACACATGACAAAATTGACAAATGACAAAATAAAATGGACCTTTCATTTTATGTTAAGTGTACCGAAAATGGGGAGGGTTAGGGTTTAAAATTGTGTTAATAATTGTAAATAAGAAAACACAATGATTACTCTAGCTTATAGCTGACAGGCTAATCGTATACCTACCAAAAATAACCAACTGGTCTCTAACTAATATAGCTAGGGAAGTCGGGATCGTATCCACATGGAGGCTATTTGCATATCTAAATGTCAACTCAAGTATGTCTGAGTCACAAAACTGGGGTTTTTGAGTTGGAATTTGTCTATCAACTAAGATAGCCAACAAAAGAAAGTAAATTATAAACAAATTCAAATAAGAGAGAAACAGCTAGGATGGTCGGTTCACCGCGGTCTACAACGGTCTAAGGTAAGGTCAACGGTCAACAATAAACGTTCTGAAGGGTATTGAACAGGTCCTCTCGGTCCACTGTTTGCCCTAGAATTCTAATGTAGCTCTCGCCCTAATTAGAGTATCCTATTGTTCATAGCAAGTCTTCGTCTTTTCCAATCTCTCGATCCAGGTCAAGGTTTAACAAGATGGTCAATTAATTATGTGCACAGAATCAATTATACTCTATCAGATGCCACGATTAACAATTCAGACGGAGTAAATCGTTAAACCTAATAACCTAGCACAATACCATCATACAATCGTGGATCCCCTAAATCCTAGCATAAAGGAATTAGCTACGCATAATTAAACTAACAAATTCAACAATAACAATAATAATCGAATTAAACATGATGACGAAACGTAAATAATAATTAAGCATACGATAAAAGCAAGACAAGGAAAATCAAGAGAAACAGTAGAAAGAAAATAACTGAAGAACTGAAGGTTAATTAAATTACCGAATGAAAATGGAAGAAGAAAGATTACAAAACTACCGATCCGAAATTTAGAACAAAAGTAACTTGAAACTGTATTATTGCAAAAGTAACGATGCCCTAATCAAGTTCTCAGTTTGTCTTTATATAAAAATAGCTAAGAATTATTAATTAAACGACTAATGGGCCGAAATAATAAGTTAAATAAGCACGCCCTGATAAGTAAAATAGTCGATCGACCAAAATTCCAGTCGATCGACTAAATAGAACAAGCGTCAAGTCTCCAGTTAGCAAAAAGTCGATCGACTAACGATACCAGTCGATCGACTATAATAACCAGTCGATCGACTTTTCTTTAGCGTGCATTTCCTACAACGCGCACCGAATTTCAAACAGCCGTCATTTCTTCGTTACTTGGGCAAATAAAGCATTTTAGCTGGCGCTGGAAAGCTAAGAGGATAAGCTTTCACCTCCAATTGGAATAACTTGATTATCATTTGTAGAACTTGAGTTATGACTCTTCAAATTAGGCACTAGTAATGTGAAGCCTTTCTTTTGCTCGCTAAGCTTCTTTACTTCCCTAAGTACTCCAAAAGGATGGTTTCCAAGCTCATTTCCATCAAGACCAAGATTTCAAGCTTTCGTGATGAGTTTTAGCTTATTTGCACATACTCGAGCCTATAACCTGCATAGAACACCACACGGCCCAAAGTAGCCATAACAAGGGAGAATAGTAGCTTACGCTACTCAATAATACATAGAAATGCGTGCAAATGAATAGAATAATTGTATGAAATAGGCACACATCAAACCTCCCCAAACCAAACCCTTGCTTGTCCCCAAGCAAGCAAAGACTAAGGACAGAAACAACTAATGGAACGGTAGACAATCTCAGAGCTAACTATGCTTCATACGCCCAAACCAATTTAATGCACGTAGCCAAAACCAAAGTACATAATCGATTGCAAACGAGTTATACATATGAAACAACTTACTGAACCTTCAACCTTGCAAGACTCATATATATATCGGACTCTCACGGGTCGCTCATCACTCATTAAAGAACATAGTGAGTATATAATGTAAGATTGAAAGAAATAAGACACTCACCTAACTGCAACCTATAAGAACATGCATGCAGTCTAATATGATAGTCATCTCTACCGACCGTATATATGCATTCCAACCAAACAGGACCAAGTCACATGCCGAGTACTTACAAATATAGTGAAGTGAGGTAGTTGGGTAAGAAGGGGCAAAACATTTTTGGAAAAGTGGAGGTAAGAGCCAAGCTAGTACCAAAACGAAACCAATAGTAAGCAAATCCCGTTCAACAACCCAACCATATAAGATAAAACGATGCCAAAACTGGCATAAACTCACACACCAAAACAAATTACTTCTCAGATAATATGGAACAAGAGCATAGGAGTGAACTATCTTCTTTTTCAACTTGATTTTCCATTTTTCTCTTTTTTTTTTTCATTCTTCATATTCACGTTTTTTTTTCTTTTTTTTTTTCTCATTCTTCCATTTCCTACTTCTCAGACCCTTCACAACAAAAAGATTTGCCACGATCGACAGAGACACACATACCCAAAAATATTTACCGTACTAGTTCGACTTGGGTAGGCTATATAGGAATGTGGTTAACAATTGGGTCAAAATATGTCAATATGGATATGTGAGGCTCAAGGGTAAAATAAGAGGAAAAAAGACGCCTCTCCACATGTGACACCGCCACTAACCCGAATGCATACATGTACTAAGAGACAAAAATCATGTTTATGCAAATTGATGATACATGTCTTATAAAGAGTACTACTCTCATCCTAGAATGAAACTGATCATGAATGTCATCAGTTTGTTAGGGTCTAATTCCTTAGAAATTTTGAGTAGTTTGCCGATAATAAGTCAGGTCTATTCGTTCAGAAAAGTCGATCACAAACACGTAGATTATGCAATGACCGTACAAGAGTGGCAAAGCAAGGCTTAGGCGAAAAATAAAGCACAAGGCAATTTCATCGTTGTTATCTAACCGTTTCGGCTCGACCTAAAATGCAAATTAAAACATGTTTTTTTTTGTAATTGTTTAAAATTTTCAATTTTTTCTTTTTTTTATAGTGAAAAAAGGAAAAAACAATGCATATGGAAATGCAAGAAATATGCAAACAAAAATGCAATAAAAATGCAAATGGATGCAAAGAGACAGATTCATACCCTCCCCCAAACCAAATCACACAATGCCCTCATTGTGATCAGCAGACAATCAGCAACATCAAAAAAAATTATGGGAAACGATGCGTGAAACGAGATGAAAACAAATGAAGAAAAGTAGAAGGAAATAGGGGCAGCGGGAACTTACAATTTAATGACCTCCCCAAACCAGCCAAAAACAAGGGAGGTCATGGCCAGCAGTTTCTAATCATAACCCACATCGAAACCGGGATCATCATCTCCTGAAATAACGTGCTGATTTCCAGGAAAAGTCGATCGACCAACATCACCAGTCGATCGACTAACAACCCCAATCGATCGACCAAAACAACCAGTCGATCGACTTTTCTACTCTTTATACGCAGCACAAACTCGTCTTTCATGCATAGTTCGCCAAGACGACACACCTTTATGCCGATGCACCTGAAAATAACACACAAATCTCCCAACAAAAACCAAAGCACTTGTCCCAATTGTCTCAGTAGCAAACGGAAATAAATCCTAATTACAACGCAAATAAAGCAAACGATAAGCTAAACTAAAATGTCCTTTGTTAAATAAAAGTTTATTCCACCGGGTTGCCTCCCGATCAGTGCTGGTTTTTGAGGTCCCGCCCGACCTTACTTCATGAGTCATCAACATTCAATCGGCGCACAGCTTGGCCGCTGACAAAATGAAGTCCCCTCAGCATTCTTCACCTTGGGCCACCACTCAAACATGGTTTTGAAAATAGAAGATCGTTCCGCATCATAGGCTTCCTTGCAACACTTTACATGTGGCAAAGGAACTCCTTTTTTATCACCATAAGCAGCACCGCCAGCTTCAGAGAACGCACCCAACGCACCAAATCCACCTCCTGAATCTTCCTTGTAGCTCAACATGTAATGTCCTGCAAAAGGAGATACAAAAGCACGGTCCTCCATCTTGCTCCCAGCATGGGGCGGAGGTGTCACAGTAATAGCAAAACAGGACTCAACTGTAGGACTATCAACTACCACATGGCAAGGTACAACTTACATAGGTGCCCTACGGACACTAGATTGGGTGTAGGTCAGCTTCTCACCCCCCACTTTAAATGTCAGAGTCCTTGCTCCTACGTCAGTAATTGCACCAGCAGTGTGGAAGAATGGTCTCCCTAGGATAATAGGGGTATGGGTATCCTCAGGAATGTCCAATACAACAAAATCGACGGGTATAAAGAACTTACCTACCCGTACAGGAACATCTTCTAGGATCCCTAAAGGACGCGACAAGGAACGGTCTGCCATTCGGATAGTCATATTTGTGCATGTAAACTCAGTCAAACCTATCTTTTGAGCTAAAGACAAAGGTAAGACACTGATTCTAGCACCTAAGTCACATAAATCATTATCAATAGTATGGGTGCCTATAAAACAGGGGATAGAAAAACTACCTAGGTCAGCCAATTTAGGTGGAGACTTATTTTGTAGGAGTGCACTACACTCCGCAGTAAAAGCTATAGTCTCTACCTCATCAAAACTCCTCTTACGAGACATAATTTCTTTCATAAACTTTTCATATGAGGGAATTTGAGTAATATGTTCAGTGAAAGGTACCGTTACCTGCAGATCCTTCACGACTTTCAAATACTTCCCGAATTGTTGCTCAATCTTCGTATTCAGCTGTCGGGCCGGAAAGGGAAGCTTAATCGCAATAGGTGGCTCGACAATTTTACTCTTCCCTCCATCCGAAATGGACGCCTTATCAGCAGTAGAAGGCGTTTTACAAACAGTAAACGATGAATAAGCAACTCCGTCTGGACAATTAGTCGATCGACCACTTTTTTCAGTCGATCGACTAAAAGTACCAGTCGATCGACCACTTTTTTCAGTCGATCGACGTTTTTCAGCTTTACCAATGTCATGTTCTGCTGTTTTAGTCGATCGACCAGTTTTTCGGTCGATCGACTTTTTTCAGACGTTACAGCAACTTCGTCAGCACTTTCATCTTCCGCATCAACATCCAGATCTTCAATAATAACCTCGTTGTTCACCCGGGACATCTCTGGTCTATCATATGTAAGACCACTTCGCAGATGTATCGCATTAACAGTCTCATGAGGCTTGTCAAGTTTAGACGGCAACGTACCTGGCTGCCTACTTGTATTTTGGCTCGATAACTGGGCAATTTGAGTGTCCAAGACATTATTGTGAGCCAACAATTGAGCGATTAAAGCCTCTTGCTTTTGTGAAGCAGCCATTTGTTGTTGTAATATAGCTTTAATATCTAACATATCACTGCTTGAAGCCTGAGGAGGAGCCTGCATCTACTGAAACTACTGTTGAGGAGGCCTAATAAAGTTCCCTTGTGGTTGATTACCACGATTTTGAGGGATGATGTAAGGATTGATCGGCGTAGGAGTAGGTTGGAACCCATTCTGATTTCTCTCAGCGAAGAAATTAGAATACAGAGTACCTTGCTTGAAGGATTGATAAGCATGAACTTGCTCTAAAGTACTCATACACCCAGCTGCAATATGACCCTGTGTACCACATCGCTCACAAGGGACCTCCTGTTGAACCAAAGCATTAACTGTCTGCCGATTTCCCAAGGACTAAGCTGTCTTTAGTTCGGCAATCTGGGTAGTTAGAGCCTTTAACTGAGTTGCAATTGCAGTATCCGAACCACCTCCTCTTTTGCTACCTCTTAGATTACCGTACTCAGCTGTGTGAGTAGCTATCTGATCAATTATTTTCCAGGCATTGGTATCATTAGTGTTGTCCTGGAATCTCCCATTGGCAGCTGAATCTAGTAAGGACCTATGGTCGTCATACAGCCCGTTGTAGAATTGATTGCAAAGGAACCAGATCTGGAACCCATGATGTGGAACAGATCGAACTAGTCGTTTAAAACGAACCCACGCCTCATTAAAGTCCTCATCTGGACCTTGTTTGACACTCGTAATTTAGCTTCAGAGAGCATTAGTCTTCTGGGGTGGGAAGTATCTCTTGTAGAAAGCAAGAGCTAAGGAATTCCAGTCTATAACATCATGAGCTTCCATATCCAGGTCACACAGCCACTCTGCTGCATCATCTCGCAGAGAAAAAGGGAAAAGTGTTTGTTCGACTTGCTCCTGAATCACCCCCACAGTCAAAGGAACGGAGCAACAGTAATTAACAAACTTCTCCATATGTTTAGCTGGGTCCTCACCAGCTCCCCCTCCAAATAAATTCCGCTCCACCAGATTAATGTAAGATGGGCGCATTTTGAAAGTACCCGTATCCGAGATGGGGAGCTTGAATCCCTTGGGAAGAGAAGCAAGAGTGGGCTCAGAGCGACTTGCTAAAGTCGGGATGATGGTAGTAGGGGCAGAAGTAGACGTGTCTTCCTCTAAAGACTGATTTTCTGCAAGAAATGTTGCGTAAGCTAAATCAAGCGTATTCAAGTCTTCTGCTTGATATATCTCCTTCCAAAAGTTTCGTCTAGCACGGAGAGTCCTTTCTGGTTCTGGATCAAAGGGTATGAGTTCAGACCTGAAAGACCTGGGCATAAACAAAACTAGCACTGAAAGGTGAGAAACGGTCTCAAGGAACACAGGTTCCTTGAGACAAGAGACAAACTGTAATAAAACAAATAGAAAAATGCGTCGCCTACCTGGCAACGGCGCCAAAATTAGACAGTCTAATCGTATACCTACCAAAAATAACCAACTGGTCTCTAACTAATATAGCTAGGGAAGTCGGGATCGTATCCACAGGGAGGCTATTTGCAGATCTAAATGTCAATTCAAGTATGTCTGAGTCACAAAACTGGGGGTTTTGAGTTGGATTTTGTCTATTAACTAAGATAGCAAACAAAAGAAAGTAAATTATAAACGAATTCAAATAAGAGAGAAACAGCTAGGATGGCCGGTTCACCGCGGTCTACAACGATCTAAGGTAAGATCCAGGGTCAGCAATAAACGTTCTGAAGGGTTTTGAATAGGTCCTCTCGGTCCACTGTTTTCCCTAGAATTCTAATGTAGCTCTCGCCCTAATTAGAGTATCCTATTGTTCATAGCAAGTCTTCGCCTTTTCCAATCTCTCGATCCAGGTCAAGGTTTAACAAGATGGTCAATTAATTATGTGCACTTAATCAATTAAACCGCTATCAGATGCCACGATTAACAATTCAGACGGAGTAAATCGCTAAACCTAATAACCTAGCACAATACCATCATACAACCGCGGAGCCCCTAAATTCTAGCATAAAGGAATTAGCTACGCATAATTAAACTAATTAATTCAACAATAACAATAATAATAGAATTAAACATGATGACGAAACGTAAATAATAATTAAGCATACGATAAAAGCAAGACAAGGAAAAACAAGAGAAACAGTAGAAAGAAAATAACTGAAGAACTGAAGGTTAATTAAATTACTGAATGAAAATGGAAGAAGAAAGATTATAAAACTACCGATCCGAAATTTAGAACAAAAGTAACGTGAAACTGCATTTTTGCAAAAGTAAAGATGCCCTAATCAAGTTCTCAGCTTGTCTTTATATAGAAATAGCTAAGAATTATTAATTAAACGACTAATGGGCCGAAATAATAAGTTAAGCAAACACGGCCTGATAAGTAAAATATTCGATCGACCAAAATTCCAGTCGATCGACTAAATAAAACAAGCGTCGGGTCTCCAGTTAGCAAAAAGTCGATCGACCAAAATACCAGTCGATCGACTATAATAACCAGTCAATCGACTTTTCTTCAGCGCGCATTTCCTGCAACGCGCACCGAATTTCAAACAGCAATCATTTCTTCGTTACTTGGGTAAATAAAGCGTTTTTTCTGGCGTCGGGTCTCCAGTTAGCAAAAATTCGATCGACCAAAATACCAGTCGATCGACTATAATAACCAGTCAATCGACTTTTCTTCAGCGCGCATTTCCTGCAACGCGCACCGAATTTCAAACAGCAATCATTTCTTCGTTACTTGGGTAAATAAAGCGTTTTTTCTGGCGTTGGAAATCTAAGAGGATAAGATTTCACCTCCAATTGGAATAACTTGATTATCATTTGCAGAACTCGAGTTATGGCTCTTCAAAGTAGGCACTAGTAATGTGAAGCCTTTCTTTTGCTCGCTAAGCTTCTTTACTTCACTAAGTACTCCAAAAGGATGGTTTCCAAGCTCATTTCCATCAAGACCAAGATTTCAAGCTTTCGTGATGAGTTTTAGCTTATTTGCACATACTCGAGCCTATAACCTGCATAGAACACCACACGGCCCAAAGTAGCCAAAACAAGGGAGAATAGTAGCTTACGCTACTCAATAATGCATAGAAATGCGTGCAAATGAATAGAATAATTGTATTTTTTAGGCACGCATCAATAGCCATGCATACCTAGTTTGCTTTGGGTAGAATGTGAAGCTCAGACATTGGCTCTCTTCCCTCCCCCCAACCGGTTTTATGCATAGAAAAGCCAAGGGCTTTCCTGTTTTTAATTCACAGTTTTCACTACATAATTTTTCTAGTGTTAGAAAAATTATTATTCTCTACAATTTGTGAGATAAAACTTAGAGAAATAAACCTCACAAATACTCCTCTCTTGACCGAAATACAAGAGAACAAAACACCATTTTTGTGTCAAATTTTAAGCTTGTTTTAATTAATACTAGTCTTATATTAATTAAAATAATTAAGGGGTTACTTTGGGTATAATTCCTTAGGAGAGATTCTCAACTTGAATCTTATTCTTCCATTTTGGAAAGCTCAAGAACTAGTAAGTAGGTGAACTTACTAGTGCCCATTTATCCGAAATTATCAATGTAAGAATTGATTTTTCTCCTTATACTTTGTAATAGTTTTGTATGCATAAGATCCGTTTTAATTTTATGACTAAATTAAACTATCATACTATGAATATGTAAACATATGAGATTAATGAATCATAACAAGTGGTATCAGAGCACATGGTTGTTGCATGCAAAATCGGGTTTTTTTTCCGAGTTAATTAGTTAACATATAAAACTTTTTATTTAGGATTTATGAAGATAAATCATGAAATAATTTTCCATGTTAAAAGTTTCTGGTCCTAAATGGAGTTTAGGTCATATGGGACGATTTATGGATTTTATTGTTCATTTTATATATTATATGCATAAAAATTCGATTTTTATGAGGAAAATGTCATTTTTCGACGAAATATAGCTAAACTTCGAATTTTTAAGTGATTTTTGGATATGTTTTCACATATATTATCTACTAGTTGCATGTTAAATTTCATCAAAAACTAAGTTATTTTGCATAAAATATGGATTTTATAAGTTTAAATCGAATTTAAAGGGTTTATTAGGTTAATTTGAGTTATATTTCGAATATGGTCATGAAAATTTTATATGTTGTCACATGCATTTTTACTCAGTTTGTGTAAAAATCTTGGACGAAATGAACTTCTTATCCATGATTTATGAATTTTTGAGTAAAAATTCAATAAATAGTGACTTAAATTAGCCTATAATACTAAAACATATTTCATGACTAAAGAAAAACGTCATATGTTGCATTTTATCCCACATTTCAGATCTAAAAGTGAAAAGTTGATTAAAATTATTTTCTCTTATTTTGATGGTCATATTTGATAAAACCGATAAGCCGCAACGATGTTTTTCTCAAAACTTTTCGAAATTTTTAACCTATATTTTGAACATTATGAGTGTCATGGTATTTTCCCAGAATGTTCATGAGTTTGAATTTCAAATTTTGAAATTATTTGAAATTTTTATAATTTAATTTGGAGTTTATAGTATAATATTGTATTTTTGAGTCCATCATGAACAATATTAAGAAATCAAGTTGAATTATTGTCAAAATGTTAGTGAAGACTAAGTTTTGAGTCCTAAGATGGTTAGGGTAATTAACTTGAACATAAATATGAATTTATGTAACTTTTTATGATTTTAACAAGTTTATAATCACGCAAATCCATAAAAACCAATATAATATACGATATTGGCTCTTAAAAGGCGATTTAGCATAAAATTAACCATGTTCATACATATTATAATCCTGCATTTTATTTATGATTGTCATATTTTGATTTATATAATTTTTGAATTATGTAATTTTACTTAGTATGGCCTTAGTTTTTAATTGGTATTACCCGAAATGTATGGGAATATCGTTTCGGTTGTAATTATTGTGATCTCGTATCACCGTTTTGTAATATAATAGATTTTAATTTTTATTACAAATGTATAATAGGAAATTATGTAATTCTATTTATTATTTTGTAATTTCTCGGAGTTTCAATGAAGACGGTGTTACCTCGAGATGCGTGCCAAGACCGAAGTTCAAGGGACCAAAGGAGTTGGTTTCCGAATTTGTAATAGTTTATTAAATTTACTATTTTAGGAAGGCCATACTAGGACTTTATATTTATGCTTTGCATTTTAGTTATATGTTTGCATGCATCGCTAAATCGCCATAACGAAACATGCATTTTATTTAATCGAGTCATCGACCGTGTCAATTATAATAATCGTAGTTCACCGCTTTAGTTCACTTAAAACGTGATAGATAATAAATTGACATGACTTCTCACTAAATTAATAATTGAGAAATAGCCTTACCAAATAGTAGAACCCATGAAGTACCAATTTCGTAAGGGAGTTGAGCCGGCTTTACCGTAATAGAAACCTTGTTACATTGGCGAAGTGGGGTAGTAAAATGTTATTACATCGAAATTTGGATTGAGCTCAACGGAAGTATTCGTGACCGTAGTCGCATGTGTTCCGGGCTAAAGATAAATATTAGGGTAATTTTATCGACCGGGAGTTCTAAAAGTAGAATCGATTAAAGAGTTAATCCACCGAGTTATATTAATAAGGCATGAATCGGCTCACCGTGCCCGAGTTAATATGAATTTGGATCTCGAGATCATTTATTCTAGTTGGGTAGAGGTCACTAGATAAATGCAATAAAACTTATTTAATAATCTACAAGTATTATTATTAAAACGATAAATGTTTTATTATTTTTTCTATTTTGTTTTGTAGACCGTTTTTATTTCTCAATAACAATGGCCGCACCAAACACCAAGGCAAACACTCTCACTAATGTTTCATGGCTCCGATCCTTTATGGATCGATGTAAACTTGAAAAGAATGGGTCAAATTTCTCCGATTAGGATGACCAACTCAAATTAGCCACTCAAGGTGACAACAAGCTTCGTTACCTCATTGAGGCCTCTCCACCCGAACCTAATTCTAGGTCAAGTGCCGCCACTAAGGAAGCATATGAAGCTTACCACAAAGACTCCGCCGCTATCAAAAATGTATTGATTTTTGCTATGGAGGCGGATCTCCAAAGGAGAGCCTTTAAGATGGCCACCGCCTATGAAATCTACTCTAAGCTTGTGACAATGTTTTCACAAACACGAGGATTGTCCAATATGAGGCGGCCTCGACATTCTTTGATCTCGACTTCAAAGAGGGCCAAAAGGTTAGCCCTCATGTACTCAAATTGTTAGAGTATGTTGAGACATTGAAAATTCAAAATGTTGAAATTCCCAAAGAACTCATCGTTGATAGAATTTTTCACTCCTTAAGCAAAGTCAAAGCATATGTGCAATTCCGGGTGTATTTCAACATGCAAGACAAGGATGTGTCCCTTGAAGAGTCGCACAAGTTACTTGTGCAAGCCGAAAGGGACATGGGGCTAAATGCTAGCTCCCCTAAGGATGTGCTCAATATAAGCAATAAGAGCAAGGGAACCTTCAAGAAGAGTGGCAAAAAGGGCAAGAGGCAAGCTCCCATGAAATCCAAGGCTAGAACTTTTGAAGCTATCACTTCCAAACCCAAGAAGGGTCCTCTTGACAAGTGCCATTATTGTAATGGCATTGGACATTGGAAGAGAAATTGTTCCAAATATCTTGGTGACGAATCTGGAAAGATCACTCCAGTAGGTAAATGACAATCCCTTCTTTTATGTTTCTAATTCAACTTTAGTATTTTGATACAAGTTGTGATAATGTATCCCCTTTTTATTGTAATTAGGGCCTCCTCCAAGCAACAACAAGGGCAAGGAAAAGCAAGCTTGAGAGATCGTGAGGGAGCTCGGAGTAGCCACCCATGAAGCTTGGCTTTGTTTGTTGTCTTTATTATGATGTTGTATTTTGAATTTCTAGAACTATTTAAATTTCCTTGTTTGACATAGAAATTTGTTTTAATTCTTTGAACAATGGTTGTAATTTTGGATTAATAGTGACTTGGTTTGCAACCCAAGTCACTACGTTTATCGTATTTCTAATTGTTCTAAAATTCATCTTTATATGCTTGACATAGAAACATATGAATATCTACTTAAAATTGATCCAATAGACAATTATAATGATATATTCATTATATGTACATAAACTTGAAGTTTGTAAATGATCGATTATAAAGTGATATTGAGTTAATGAACTCACTTAGGGGAAACTTAATAACCTACTACACCCATTAAATCTTTATAAATAAGTCTATTAATCTATGTGATATCTCTCTTTCTTCACCAAAACATCATTTGTGTCACGAAAGCTATCTTTTGAATATTTAGGGTATTTATTCTAAAGATAGAGTGGGAGTAATATTAAGACACAAAGAATGCTTTGAGTCTAGTATACCTATGATTTGTATGCCTTGAGTAGATGAGATCTATGTATACATATGATTTGTATGCCTTGAGTAGATGAGATCTATGTAAGAGACAAGATTTAGTATACATTTCTAATCATATTAACTACTTGAGGAAACCAAAAGAAGATGTTCTTAAGGTAACTACGTGAGGAAATCAAAAGAAGTTGTTCTACTACGTGAGGAGACCAAAAGAAGATGTTCTTAAGGAAACTACGTGAGGTGACCAAAAGAAAGTACTTAAAGTAACATGACTAATGAAAAAACTTAAAATAAAGATTCAACGTTATTGTTTACTTAAGAGCCTAATAAAACAAAAATGCATCCTTGAATATAAATGAGCTTTATGATTAAGAGTTGCATAGAAAGACATATCGATGTCTATAAATAGCTAAGTTAATGGTTAACCATGCTAGAGTCATTGCTAAACTTCATGAAAATGGACAAGTTGTACCTCCTTCCGAAATGAGTATTTTGAACGGGACATATGAACTCCATGTTGAATTTTACTTTTGAGTAATGACATTGCTTCGCTTCATTTTAAGGATGAATAAGTTAGAGATTAAAGTCTCTTTCCATTGTTAGAGATCGAAACCTCTTTCCAAATAGGTATTTTGAAAGGATATGTTGATAACATATGTGGTTTTGTCAGAACAACATAGCAAAGCAAAAATGATTTCAATTCATGAAATGTTTCGATTGAGTGGTCAATCGTGAAACATGTGGAATTGAGTGGGAGTTTGAAAATTTTATTTGCAGACATGAGATTTAGTGGTAGTAATCATCTTCCATGAATTTTACAACTTATTACTCATTGAGAATGACGAGCATATACTATCTTTTGAAGGAAATGTAGATCTTTATACATACTAACATACTCATATATGTTGAAATTAATTTGTCATAAAATTAAATGTGGATTTTATGCATGCAAACAATATAATAAAATAGAGAAGAAATCATATCCTTACATTGAAATTTCGGTTCAAATGGGCACAAAAGAAATCTCCTTTTCTTTTGTTCTTGAGCTTTCCTTTAATGGAAGAACAAGGATTCAAGTATAGAATCCCTCCCAAAAGCATATACCCAAGGAAACCTCTTAATAACCAATATTATTTAGATCTAGTAATAATATTAGTTTTACTATAAAATTGACATAATATAAATTGCAATTTTACTCTTGAATATTTCGATCAAGAGAGGAGATTATGTGAGTTTTATTTCTCTAAATTTCATAAGATGTAGAGAAAGATACATTTCTTACACTAGAAAATTAGATGTGTAAAAATGATGAATGAATCTTGAAAAGAAAAACTCTCTTTTCTTTTCTCATATGGTTGGCCGAAATTGGCTTGGGTAGGATGCCCAATACCTTTTGTTTTTGCTCTTCTCAAAAGCTTAGGTTTGCATCCCTACTTATTAGCTTTCATTATTGTGTTTATACTTAAACAATTAACACAATTTCCACTAACTCCCTCCATAATTTCGGTATGAATCAATAAAATGGGAGGTCAATTTTATTTTGTCATTTGTCAATTTGTCACATGTAACATGTTACATGACATGTCACATTGTAATGTATTTTTAACTTATTAAAAATCAACATACTCATAAAATATGTCATTTACAAAATCGACTAGTAATTCGTAATTACTTGTACCAAAAGTGTTTCCAAATTATAAATTACAACATTCTCGTATTTATAATAAATTTTTTTCATTCCGTTTAAATTGTTTCTCAGAAACAATGATTTCATCTAAGTAATAAAACAATTCGATTACTTAGACCGTGTCTCATTTAATCATATTTACAATAAGATACGTAAATTATACTCACAAAATCATCCGTCAATTTTAAGCAATTTAATTAACTCGTATCGGTATACGATTAATTAAATAATCAATTAAGAGTATTTCCCTATAGGTATGACCTAAGGGGATCAATCGATCACCACCGTCCGCACGACGAATGTCATACTCTAGTCACCAATCATTACCGATATATGTGGACCAGTTGATTGTAAATATTACATCCCACATGTATTCTTAAAATGAGATTTAATAATGATATTTAAATCATGTGATCGCACTATTGTTGAGGACACATTTCCCAACAATCTCCCACTTGTCCTCGACATGTGTGCGTCACCAATTCTCTTGTCCTATTACTATCTCCCACTCAATGCAAGGTGTCTTTCGGTCGTACTTGCAAGTGATCATATCGAGAGTGGTTTCCTCGATCTGGAGAATAACTGTTTGACCGGATTTATCCACTCTGGATACCTTCCGAGCGTGGCCACGCATTTTCAGTTCATTACTCCTCGAGTGGCCCTGAGATATTGTTTTAACCCTGACAAGAGGATGGACAATTCCTATCGCACTTATTCCCTTCGACTAGCCACAGCCATCATAACCCAAAATATGCCCATTTGACCCCATTTACGAAGGTCGTAGTAACACAAATCAAAGTTAATCTGAAACTGTGCCATCTTAGGTGAATAGTCTTTAGTCAAAAGAATCGACTCATTAGAATACTATAGTAGCTCTCGCCACGACCAGGCTATATAAATTGCCAGAACTCTATAAGCGGTCATAAGGCCCGACAAAGTGTTCCTAACAGTCTGCCTATGTGATCGACTAGTCATCTCACATGACTGTATGACACTTGAACTTGCCATCAATCGCATCACACTCTAGTCACTTCGAGACGTCACCTCATACAAGTGACTATGGGCGAATACAATGCTAATCCGTGTTCACTTTAACGGGGTTCAATTGTCTCCACAACCCGTTTGGATGTAACAAAGTATAATAAAAGAGTTTTAAAGTAAAACTCGAACGACAAATGCGATTATCACATATGAATAGTCAATGCCTGATTACTATTCATGTTCTATAATCTAATTTGATCTTGTACGTAGTTGTTCATTTCAATTCAATTGAAATGACATGACTCATCATGTTTAGCCTTTGAGAAGGCTTTGGTTAGTAGGTTTTATCAACTTCTTGTACCTTACTCAACCTTACTACATATTCGTTTTCGTTTGTAATGTATACATTTTCATTACAAAACTTTCTGAGTACGTGTCGAGATCCAATCAAGACATAGGTCCTCTAGCCTAAGAATAGCTCCCACTGTTTTCACAGTGTGCGGGACCCATCCCTCTTGCACATCCCATGATTGCAAGTGTACTCAATTTCCGTTATAAATATCTCTCATTGTTCTTTATTGCCTAGAACGATTCTAGAAAATCTACTTCTTAATTAACATTGCCACAATGGTATCTTAACCATCCTAGTGTGTTTTGATTATGGTTTTGTCGGAAACCATGCGCAATCTCAATTGTCAATTGTCACTTGTGTAACACCCTTACACAATATTGCATCATAAACACTTTGCTTTACTTCCTTAATGCTTCGCACACTTAAGGGTAATCTTTATAGCTTACTTGGTAAAGATTACTTAAATTCGATTTTTGAAAATAATTCATCATACTCAAAGCATATGAAGTGTTATACATCATTTCTTTTTAATTGATTCGGCAGCGGAAGCAAATGAAATCAATCAAATATGTTCAATTTAATTGAACTAGTCATGAATCTTATCAACATAAGACTTCTTACTGACGCTAATATCATGTGGATTTATCTTCATAAATCCGGATATTCAAGATGTATTATAATACTCCAAAAGTCTTAAATCATTCTCAATGATCAATATGTCATCCACATATCGGACTAATTAAAAATTCCGTAACTCCCACTAAACTCCATGTATAAACACAACTTCTCGACTTATCGAGAAATGTTTTATCACATGATCAAAATGTTGATTCCAACTCATTGATGTCCTACTTAAGATTCTCTCTTAAGTTTCACATTATCTTAGGATTGCAAGAATCTATAAAACTTATGACATGTATTGAATACATTCCTTCTATTGAAGAAGTGGGTTTTAGATTCACTTGCTGTATGCATATCCTCATAATGAAGCACAATCCCTAAGAAGATCCAAATAGACTTAATCATTTCAATTAGTGCAAAACCCTTTGCAACCAATCAAACCTTGAAATCTCTCTTTATTAGTGCAAAACCCTTTGCAACTAATCAAGCCCTTTTATTTCGGATTTTCATGGCTCTAAGCCATATATTGAGTTGTGACTTAAACACTCTTATGTAAGTCATATGTTCATTACTTTCTAGAAGTAATCAATTTGAATCAAACAATTTCTTTTGTAAGTTATAAGCTCTTTACTTTCTTAAAAGTATCATGAATTCATCATTTTCAACAAGTGACGAATTTAACCTCCTAGGTTTTAAAGAAACAACATCTTACACAAAACGTCCCATGTAGCCAAGAAAGACCAGTTTCTTGCGACATAACATTCTTTGTGGCTCTTGAATAATTTCTCCCACTCTGTCTTCTAGAAATAAACTTGTATTTTAGAAAGACAGCTTCACGAGCCGCAAACCCGTCGTACTCGTGATAATTGAAAGGGAAAAATGAGCATTTGTTTCTTTGTGAAAACTTACAAATATGGCACATTACCATTTCATATCTCATATGATTTAGTGGAAAATAAATTAGACAAAAATGATAAAATCCCCAAAAGGATCAAGTAACTCAAAATAACTTGATCGAAGTCCAAACCTTATCGAATAGCGTTTGAATTCTTATCCAATCATACATTATCCCATAATGCGTGTTAAGAGAGATTAATTTGTGATACTATATCACAATTCATTTGGTTTATATCAAAGTCTTCACTTTGATAATCCCATCACAACTAAATCGTGATTCCTTGAACTCTTTGAAATTCTTCAAAGATTTCTCTATTTACCTTATTAAGTGAATATATTAGTGTCAACTTAAATCGTTGGTAAAAGATAATGATCAACCTATTTTGGATAGATGATTTACAACCTCGATCTCCTTTTCAACCAAAAGGCATGAGACATCTTGCTTTGAATACAAGATACGCATATACCATTAACAATCTAATGGTTTCAAGAGTACTCGATAACTCTTTGCGTTCATCATTCCAAAATTTAAGGTTTAATCTTGGGTTACCAATTTGAGTCTTGCATCATCTTCATGATATATTATTCTAGTTTGGTTTAGAATATAATCACCTTGATGATGGGCTAGCCATACATCAAATCATGGTGTATAGGGTCACAAAAGTGAAACCTCTTTTGTATCTTAACAAGTATGTATTCTTATTTAGAGTTTATGTACTTAATAGTCACAATTAAGTACAACTCCAAACCCGAAAACTAGATTATGTACACAATGACTCTATCTCTCGACATCATTGATGCTAGTCGTCATATTCTAATCATTCTATGTATCAAGTACAATGATGTAAACCACCACCGGTTTCTAATATTGACGAAGTGGTACTAGCAAAATTTATGTCAATCATATAAACACTTAAAGAAGAAGATCCTATTAGATGTCCCACAACTAATTTGTTGATTCTTCAATAATTTGGGGTAGTTTCCTTTCTTGTGTCCAACATTTAAGACAATGGAAACTTTATTGGTCGGAATTGATAGGTTTAGTATCGTCATTCTCAACAACTTTACCTTTAACATTACCTTGTATCAATTCCATCATAATCTTTACTTCTTGAATCTCGTCCTCATCTTAACGGTTTAAGAGAATGCTCCCACTCATTTCAATGAGACTTTACTTAGAGAAGCAAAGTTGAATCTTATGAAGATTACTCTTCAATTTAATCGTTTTAGTCTTAAAACTTTCATTGAAGTGGTTGCGTTATTTTGGTCAATTACGAATTCTGAAAATCTAATCACCAAAACAATTTATCGCTTCAAGGTACTTAATTCATTTAAGTATATGAAAAACAATCCATTGTAAGTAGATGTGTTAGTCAAGAATCAAAAACCTGTTTGATAATGAATAACTTTAATCTATACTCTTTATAAGAGATCCTTAGCAATGGTTCATTTGAGGTTTTAGAAGCAAATTCATATTTGTCTTTAGTTACGATGTTATAAGGAGATTTGAATCAAAATCGAAATGATATCGTATATGAATTGTGGTAAAGAAATAGAACAATATAACAACGGAATAGTGGAAAACTAAACATTTATCGTTTTATTAATACTTGTAAACAAGTATAGCATTTACATAGTGACCTCTACCCAACTATGATAAATGATTCCAAGACCCAAATTCATATTAACTTGGGCACGGTATGGCCGATGAAACCCTTATCAATATAACTCGGTGGATTAACGTTTTAATCGATTCTACTTTTAGAACTCTTGGTCGATAAAATTACTCTAATATTTATCTATAGCCCGGAACACATGCAACTACGGTCGCGAATACTTCCGTTGAGCTCAATCCAAATTTCGAATAAATGTGTCCATGATCCAAATCCACATCAACTTGGGCACGGTATGGCCGATGAAACCCTCATCAACATGAATTCGGTGGATTAACACTCATCACCCACTTCCCCTACGTAACAAGGTTTGTACCCCGGTAGGGCCGAGTGCACTCCCTCGCGAAATAGGTTTTCATGGTTTCTACTATTTGGTAAGGCTATGTCTCAATTAATTGTTTTAGCGAGAGGTCATGTCAATTTATTATCTATCACGTTTTAAGTGAACTAAAGCGGTGAACTACGATAATTCGAATTGACACGGTCGAAAAACTCGATAAAATAAGGATGCATGTTTTAGTTATGGCGATTTAGCGATGCATGTGACATAAAATAAAATGCAAGCATAAAAATAAATAAATAGATCCTAGTATGGCCTTTCCTAAAATAAAAAAAACTATTTAACTATTACATATTCGGAAACCAACTCCATTGGTCCCTTGATCTTCGGTTGAGGCACGCATCTCGAGGTAACATCGTCTTTATGTATCGCCATCTTGAAGAAATCCGTCTTTGGGAACTCCGAGATGAATTTAAATTACATAATAAATTACATAATTTCCAATTATACATTTGTAACTAAAATAAAATAAATCTATTAAATTACAAAACGGTGATACGAGATCACAATAAAATTACAACCGAATCGATATTCCCATACATTTCGGGAAATACCAATTAAAATCTAAGGCCATACTAAGTAAAATTACATAATTCAAAAATTACATAAATTAAAATTATGACAATCATAAAGAAGATGCAGCATTATAATATGTATGAACATGCCCAATTTTATGCTAAATCGCCTTTAATTAGCCAATATCGTATATTACTCGGTTTTTACGGATTTGCGTGATTTCAACATTTTATAATCACAAAAATACATAAACTCATATTTATGCATAAGTTAATTACCCTAACCTCTTAGGACTCAAAATTTAGTCTTCACTAATAATTTGACCATAATTAACCCATATCTTATAAAATTGTTCATAAATGGACCAAAAATTACAAAAATAAGCTATTAAACTTCAAATAAATCACAAAACTTCAAATAAATTCATAATTTGAAATTTAAATTCATGAAAATTCTGTAAAAATACCATTACACTCATAATGTTCAAAATCTTAGGTTAAAAAATTTCGAAATTTTCCGGAAAAACAATGTTGCGGTTTATCGATTTTTAATAAAATAATCATAAAAACACGGAAAAATTATTTTCATTAACTTTTCAATTTTAGATCTGAAAATGATAATAAAAAGCAACATTTGATGTTTTTCCTAAGTCATAGATTATGTTTTATTAATTTTTCACTAATAATGTCACTATTTATGCTATTTTTCTTCAAAAATCCATAAATCATGCAAAAAGACTTCTTTATAGCCAATTATTTTACACACATCTTGTAAAATTGCATGTGACAACATATTAAAAAACTATGACCAGATTCGAAATTTAACTCATATTAACCTATTTTTCACCTAAATCCGAATTTAATAATGAAAAATCCATTTTTCGAGCATAACAAGTCCAAAAATTATGAAAATTTACAGGTTATCTCAAAATAATATATGTGACAACATATCCAAAAATCAATGGAAAATTCGAAGTATAGCTAATTTTAGACCAAAAATGACATTTTTACTCATAAAATCACATTTAAATGCCATTATTGTAAATTATGAACAATAAAAATCCGAAAAATTAACCAAAATATCCTAAAACATTTTAGGACCAGAAATATTAACATGCATGGATTAATTTCGTGATATCTCATAATAACACAAATTTTACAAGTTTTATTTGTTATTCATATAACTCGGAAAAACTTTTAACCGATTTGCATGCAAACAACCGTGTCTCTGATACCGATTGAAGGAAATGTAGATCTTTATACATACTAACATACTCATATATGTTGAAATTAATTTGTCATAAAATTAAATGTGGATTTTATGCATGCAAACAATATAATAAAATAGAGAAGAAATCATATCCTTACATTGAAATTTCGGTTCAAATGGGCACAAAAGAAATCTCCTTTTCTTTTGTTCTTGAGCTTTCCTTTAATGGAAGAACAAGGATTCAAGTATAGAATCCCTCCCAAAAGCATATACCCAAGGAAACCTCTTAATAACCAATATTATTTAGATCTAGTAATAATATTAGTTTTACTATAAAATTGACACAATATAAATTGCAATTTTACTCTTGAATATTTCGATCAAGAGAGGAGATTATGTGAGTTTTATTTCTCTAAATTTCATAAGATGTAGAGAAAGATACATTTCTTACACTAGAAAATTAGATGTGTAAAAATGATGAATGAATCTTGAAAAGAAAAACTCTCTTTTCTTTTCTCATATGGTTGGCCGAAATTGGCTTGGGTAGGATGCCCAATACCTTTTGTTTTTGCTCTTCTCAAAAGCTTAGGTTTGCATGCCTACTTATTAGCTTTCATTATTGTGTTTATACTTAAACAATTAACACAATTTCCACTAACTCCCTCCATAATTTCGGTATGAATCAATAAAATGGGAGGTCCATTTTATTTTGTCATTTGTCAATTTGTCACATGTAACATGTTACATGACATGTCACATTGTAATGTATTTTTAACTTATTAAAAATCAACATACTCATAAAATATGTCATTTACAAAATCGACTAGTAATTCGTAATTACTTGTACCAAAAGTGTTTCCAAATTATAAATTACAACATTCTGTATTTATAATAATTTTTTTTTTCATTCCGTTTAAATTGTTTCTGTAAACAATGATTTCATCTAAGTAATAAAACAATTCGATTACTTAGACCGTGTCTCATTTAATCATATTTACAATAAGATACGTAAATTATACTCACAAAATCATCCGTCAATTTTAAGCAATTTAATTAACTCGTATCGGTATACGATTAATTAAATAATCAATTAAGAGTATTTCCCTATAGGTATGACCTAAGGGGATCAACTCGATCACCACCGTCGCACGACGAAGAATGTCAAACTCTAGTCAGCCAATCATTACCGATATGTGTGGACCAGTTGACTGTAAAATATTACATCCCACATGTATTCTTAAAATGAGATTTAATAATGATATTTAAATCATGTGATCGCACTATTGTTGAGGACACATTTCCCAACATCTTTGATAAAGAAAGCACTTAAGTTTTTAATTCTGGATGAATATGGACTAAGATGAATCCAATTAAAACATGAGATGTTGGATTGGCACTAAGATGCACACATCAAATCAACAAGATATGTAGGTTATTCATATCGATGAAGATGGAATTACCATCAGAAGGTCATGTTCATTCATTGAACCTAAGAACTGTTGACTACATGATTGAGATCACTAATGTTTACGCCATTAGAATGATCATGCACATGTCCTAAATAAGTCACATGCTTAGAGCATGATGAGTCATTGCTAAGCCAAATAAGAATTGTCATGAATTCTCGAGGAGAAATAATGAGCTATTCTAGAGTTTGGAAGAACACTCAGTTATGTGATAAGAAGTTACACATGCTGGAGTTTCCAAACACATAAGGATTTATGAAGATCCTAAGTCAATTATGATAAGAGAAAAATAAGAATTTGGAAGGATACGTAGTTGTGGTAAGAAGTTACACAAAACTAGTATTTTTTTTCTAAAAGGGAAGGATTTGTGAGAAGTCCCAGACCTGTCATCTTGACAATTGTTGCAGGATCCTACAAAACATATACCTAGTACATTATGAGTTGGTGGAACACTTGACTGATGCAAGTTGTATCATCCACCATAATCCAAATTGCTGGTTATGTGATAACAACAAAAGGGTTTGTTACGAGTTTCAAGACCCAAGGTCTAGTTTGAAGACTAGACATGTGCTTGGTAGAGTTCATGCTATGAGAGATAACATGAAAATAAGGGAAATCGCAATTCGAAAGGTTGAGCACGTGGACACATGGTGTGCTAAACTTTTATTGCATCAACAAGTGTTAACACACTTGTAAGACATATAGTAGTAATATGGCATTGACTACTCAAATGAAATGTCTACATTTATCGTTTGAGTTATCACTAACTCATCTTGTACTTTGTTACATCCAAACGGGTTGTAGAGACAATATTTAACCCCGTTAAAGTGAACCCAGATTAAAATGGTATTCGCCCATAGTCACTTATACGAGGTGACGTCTCGAAGTGACTAGAGTGTGATGTGATTGATGGCAAGTTCAAGTGCCATAGAGTCATATGAGATGAGTAGTCGATCACATAGGCAAACTGTTATGAACACTTTGTCGAGCCTAATGACCGCTTATAGAGTTCTGGCAAATTTATATAGCCTGGTCGTGGCAAGAGCTACTATAGTATTCTAATGAGTCGATTCTTTTGACTAAAGACTGTTCGCCCAAGGTGGCACAGTTTCAGAGTAACTTTGATTTATGATCCTACGAACTTCATAAATGGGGTTAAAGGGCTTATTTTGGGTTACAATGAGCTGTGGCTAGTCGAAGGGAATAGTGCAATGGGAATTGTCCACCCCTTTGTCAGGGTTAAAATAATATCTCAGCGCCACTCAAGGAGTAATGAACTGGAAATGCGTGGCCATGCTTGGAAGGTATCTATGGTAGATAATTCCGGTCAATCAGTTATTCTCCAGATCGAGGAAACCACTCTCGATATGATCACTTGCAAGTACGACCCGAAAGACACCTTGCATTGAGTGGGAGATAGTAATAGGACAAGAGAATTGGTGACGTACACTTGTCGAGGACAAGTGGGAGATTGTTGGAGTAAGTGTCCCCGACAATAATGCGATCATAATTGTCGATCATGATGATCACATGTTTAAATCTCATATTTAAGAATGCATGAGGGAAAGTAATATTTTACAGTCACCTGGTCCACACATATCGGTAATGATTGGCTGACTAGAGTTTGACATTACTGTCGTGCGACGGTGGTGATCAGTTGATACCCTGAGGTCATACCTATAGGGTAATACTCTTAATTGATTATTTAATTAATCATATACCGATACGAATTAATTAAAATGCTTAAAATTGACGGATGATTTTGTGAGTAAAATTAACGTGTCTCATTGTAATTCGATTAAATTAGATACGGTCTAAGTAATCGAATTGTTTTATTACTTAGTATAAATTATTGTTTACGTAACAATTGAAACAGGTTGAATAATTTATTATAAATACAAGTCATTGTAATTTATAATTCGATAAACCACTTTGGTACAAGTAATCAAGAATTACTAATTAAATTTTCTATGTGACATATTTTATAAATATGTTGATTTTTAACATGTTAAAACCAGGCTGGGGATCCTTGACTGTCTGAGGCTGGTGGACAAGGTTATAGCTAGGATAACTAGCTTGGGTGTAAAACACCTCTCTTATGCTGGCAGAATTACATTGATTAAATCTGTCCTCAGTAATTTGCACAATTATTGGGCACAAATTTTCATTCTTCTAAAAACTGTGCTCAATCAAATTGATGCCATTGGTTGAGCTTTTCTATGGCATGGTCATGAAACAAAGGAGACCCCTGCACTGGTATCTTGGAACAGATTTGTAAACCTAGGAGGAAAGGTGGGTTAGGGCTAAAGAACCTGCATTTCTGGAATGTTGCATTGATTGGCAAATATGTTTGGTAGGTTGAGAAGAAGACTGATCACTTGTGGGTTAAATGGGTGCATTCCATTTATATAAAGCATTCTACCTGGATTGATTATGAACCTACAATCTCTACAAGCTGGTCTTGGCGGAGGATTTGTGCTGTTAAAAATCAACTTAAGCCCTGGATGTTTGAGGATCAGTGGAGACAGACTAATTGTGATTACACTGTCAAGGTGGGTTATAATTGGCTTGTTGATGATGGCTCTGATGTCAATTGGCATCCTTGGATAAAGAATAGGTTGCTTCTGTCTAAACATAACTTCTTTATTTGGTTGGTGGCTCACAAGAGACTCCTCACCCAGGACAGACTAATGCGGATGCAGATTGCTACCTGCAATAGATGCCTGCTCTGTGATGAAGGATAAGAGAACATTGAACATTTGTTTTTCCAGTGCTCATACAGTCAGCGGAGTGTGAGATTGTTGGAGGAGTGGCTGCAGGTTTGTATACCTATGCAAGGGATTATTGAGTGGTGGCTACAACTTAGGGAACGCTCCCTTATGAAGAAACAGGTGGTGGCTACAACAATAGCACAACTTATGTATCTCATTTGGCATGTTAGGAATAGGTGCAGATTAGAGCATGTTCTTCCTTCCCCTGCTATTTTGTTAAAACAGGTGAAAGAGACTTTGTTAATGAATTTGAGAGGTAGAAATCTTGTAATAGGTGCAAATGCAACAAGGGAGTGGATAAAGTGTGTGTGTCCGAATTGTATCTAACTTGAGGGATGATTGCCTCTTATTAACTCTTGTATGATGTGCTTTTATTAATATATAAACTTACCTTTTCCCCAAAACAAAAATATGTGAAAAATACACTATAGTGTAACATGTCATGTAACATGTGACACATGACAAAATTGATCAACTGGCTCTAACTAATATAGCTAGGGCAGTTGGGTCGATCTCCACAGGGAGATGGGAAAATGTCAGCTTTAACTAAGTTCGTCATGGTAACCAATTTGGAGGTTTTAATTCGGTTGTTCTAAACTAAAGAGAAAAAGGCAAGAGAATAAAGATTAAGCAAATAAGGAAGAGGCAGCTAAGACACTCGGTTCACCATGATCATTCAGTCAAGCAATTTAGATCTCAGGTCAACGCAAATATAGTCTATGGGGCAGTGAATATCTCCTTCCGGTCTCAATTCACCCTAAAGCACAAATATCTTAGCTTCCGGCCTCACTACAGTGCCCTAATGTTCGCTACGAGTCTCACCCTTTCCAACCTTTCGGTCCAAGTCAAGGTTTAGTAGGATTAAATGCCTAATTGCGTCGACTCAATTAGGTAGATATAATTAATAGTAGTGATTAACAACAAAGACTACACAAGCATAAAACCTAATACGACGATTACTATTCCTTCATAATCATGGATTCCCTAGTCTTAGCGAGAGGGAATTAGCTACACATCATTATCGATTCAACAACAATAATATATAAATAATAGGAATTGAACATGATAATAGTAAACAAGATGAAAACAAATAAGCAATCGCAGGGATAAAAGAAGAGAAAGAAGGATTAGCAATAACATCAATTAAGAGTAAGAATTAAGAATAAAAAGGGAAAATAGTGCCGATTACAAGTTCCGAATTCGAGCAATAGAATACAAATGAGTAATGGAAAAAGAATCAGTGAGTAAAGATGATCTGTGGAAGAGTTACGCAGTCTACTCTTTAAAGTAGCACACGAAATCTCCCCCTAAACCTAATCCAAAAGCCTAATTACAAAAGCCCATACGAAAATAGGCGGAAAAACACAATTACAGGGTAAAATCACTCGATCGAGTGGAATAACACCGTCGATCGAGTAACTAAGCAACAAACCCTTCGATCGAGTGGAAATAAACCACTCGATCGAGTAACTCCTTATAATGGCTTCACGATCGAGTAATATTTATGCTCGATCGTGTGATCTTCATGATATAAAGCATTCGATCGACTAGAATAGTGGTCGATCGAGCTATTTTGGCACGTTAGGCACTATGACACCTTCCGAAATCAGCTCACGCGTCTTCAAAGTGATAGATTCTAAGCTCCGATTCCTTGATCTCCATAAATGTATGCAAATGGGACGGGTTTGGGCTCGATTTATCTTCTTTTCGGTTTAATCCTGCAATTTACACAAAACAAACCAAAGTAGACTATTCGGGGGTATTTGTAGCTAGATGCTACGTAAAATAGTACAGAAATGCGTGTAAAAATGAGGTAAAAACCTTATATAAAACACACGCATCAAACCTCCCCAAACCAAACCTTTGCTTGTCCCCAAGCAAACTATGAATGCAACTAAGAAAAAAAACAGTGGAACGGGACCAACGCATTAGCTACAAATCATCCGCCAAAACCAGTTTAATGCAACAACTAACAAAGTGGCAAATAATAAGTGCAAACGAATTAAATCAATGTCTCAAACTTTACTAAACTGTCGACCTTGCAAGACTCAAAGATATCGGACTCTCACGGATTTCTCATCACTCAAATATAGGCACAGGGTGAGTATATAAGTGAAAGATAGAAAGAAATAAAGACACTCACCTAACTCGACCTATAAGAACATGCATGCATGCAGCTAACATGAATAAAGTCTCTACAACCGTACATATGCATTCCAACCAAACTAATGACCAAGACACATGCCGAGGACTTACATTTGGGTAAGTGAGGTAATGGCTAAGAAGGGGCTAAGATGAATTTGAAAATGTGGAGTTAATAGCCAAACTAGCAACACGGATCCAAATTATGAAATTGCATCCCAACTTTGTACTCAGAATAACAATACAGAACGGTGCAAATTCGATGCACTCAACTCACAAAACACCATAAACTTGTCAACTCCCCATAAAATATAAATAAGACATGGGAGTGAAAATCATCTATACAATTTTTCATTTTTCGCATATGATTTTTCTTTCTTACTTTTCATTTTTCTTTTTCAATTCTTTTTTTTTTCATTTTCATTCATTTTTTTCTTTTTCACAACATTTTCTTTCTTTTCATTCCCTTCGATTCTTCCACCAACTTCTGAAATCAGATATATAACCAAACTGCAGTAAAGCATTCCAAATAGCTAGTCATCACTAGCTTGGCTAGGGTAGGCAAAATTATAGAATGTAGCTAATAGGACAAAAAGGCAATTTGGCTATGTAAGGCCCATGGATAGAATGAAATAAAGGGAACTGCCTCTCCTAACAGGTGTCACCATCCACAAACCGAATGCATACAGGTATTAAGAAGACTAGACTCATGCTTATGCAAATTGATGTTACATGCCTTACAGAGAGTACTACTCACATCCTAGCATGAAACTGATCATAAATGTCACCAGTTTATAAAGCTCTAACCTCAGAATGTATAGTAGCTTGCCAATATATGAGTCAAGTCTATTCGTTCAGATAATAGAGAGACAAAAACTCGTAGATTATGCACATTATCATACCAACAATAAGTCAAGAATATGCAAGGCAGAGGTAAAGATTCAATGTCGCGTCAAAGTTCAAAAGTTCTGACTCAAATTAAACGTGAAAACGGAAATGCACATTTTTTTTGAATTTAAAAACGACGATGCATGCGGAAATAAATAAACGTGCAAACGAAAATGCAAGAAAACATGCAGACACAGATATGGATGCATACCTCCCCAAACCAAAATGTACAATGCCCTCATTGTACCAAAAATAGGGAAAGAAATGCAAACTAAGGAGAAAAGGATAACTGGAGTCGGAATACTTACAAGACGTCATGAAGAGGGACCTCCCCAAACCGACCATGAACATGGGAGGTCAGAGGTAATCACACAGCAGCTCAATAGGCAAAAACTAGCAGCTGGAAGACGAAACAGCTCGATCGAGCAACTTAGAATGGATCGATCGAGTGATTTGGTGTCAATAATACTCGATCGAGTGAATAAATTACTCGATCGAATGAACGTGATATTGCAGCTTGTCGATCGAGTAGAAATGTTACTCGATCGAGAGAATCTCTTGGCAAAAGCGCTCGATCGAGTTGAAAAACCTCTCGATCGAGTAACTGCACCTGCAAAACACGTATAAGAAGCATAAGAAATGTAGAGAAAGCATAGTTCAGCGTTTAAAGTTCAACAAAAAGCTAAAGACAAGGAAATAGCTCAACAACCTGCCTCCCGGAAAGCGCAGGTTTATGAGGTCCCGCACGACCTTTCTTGCATCAATTGACTGGCGCGTTAAGCTCGTCGAAGTACAAGACTTCAAAACGATTGTCTGCTTCATTTTCTTCGTGATAATGCTTCACATATTGCCCATTCACCTTGAATCGATTTCCTTCGGGACCTTCTAGCTCAACGGATCCAAATTTAGTGACAACTGTCACCGTATAAGGACCACTCCACCTGGACTTCAGCTTGCCAGGAAATAACCGCAGTCGGGCATTAAACAGCAACACCTTCTGCCCGACATGAAATTTCCGAGGTAGAATTCTTTTGTCATGCCATCTCTTCGTCTTTTCCTTGTAAATGCGCGAGCTATCATAGGCATTAAGCCAAAACTCTTCCAATTCATCTAGCTGCAAAAGACGATTCTGACCACACAAATTAGGATCAAAGTTAAGCTCACGAATTGCCCACTAAGCCTTACATTCCAATTAAACAGTTAAATGACATGATTTCCCATAAACTAACCGATAAGGTGATGCACCGATCGATGTCTTAAAGGCAGTTCTGTAGGCCCATAATGTGTCTTCTAATTTAAGACTCCAGTCTTTCCGTGATTTAGAAACTACCTTAGACAAGATCTCTTTAATCTCGCGATTAGAGACCTCAACCTGACCACTGGTTTGGGGATGGTACCCCAAACCACGCCGGTGTTGAACACCAACCGTAGACAGAATGGAAGTTAGTTTCTTCTCTTTAAAGTGCATTCCCCCATCGCTAATGACGACCCTAAGGACACCAAATCGGGGAAATATGACCTTTTTGAACATCTTAATCACGGTCTTGGAATCACAATGGGGTGAGGCAATTCCTCAACCCACTTCGGCACATAATCGACAGCTACTAAAATATACCTGTTACCTTTTCTAGATGGGAACGGTCCTTGGAAATCAATGCCCCAGACATCGAAAACCTCAACCTCTAAGATACCATTTTGTGACATCTCATGTCTCTTTGATATATTCCCTGATCGTTGGCAGGCATCACAAGCTGAAACAAAAGCCTTAGCATTAACAAACAAAGAAGGCCAGTAAAAACGCTTCCTCTGCTGATGAGAATGGTCAGGCGGCAGCTTGCCACTGACAACGTAATTAGCTATATCTACATACCAAGGTTCTTTGCTAACAATAGAATACAATACGACAAATAAAGAATCATCAGGAAAAGACTCATCAATAGGTAAAGAATCTTCCCCCTCTTGTCGCGACAGTCGCGACAGATGATCAGCTACAACGTTCCCAGCTCCTTTCTTATCTTTTATCTGCAAATCAAACTCCTGAAGAAGGAGTGTCCATATCAATAGCCGTGGTTTAGCCTCCTTCTTAGCAAGGAGGTGCCTCAGAGCTGCATGGTCAGTAAAAACAGTAACTTCTGACCCAATCAAATAAGAACGAAATTTCTCTAAGGCATAAACTACAACTAGAAGCTCTTTTTCAGTGGTGGTGTACTTCACTTGAGCCTCATCTAGAGTTCGGCTCGCATAGTATATTGCATTTAAAGCTTTGTCTTTCCTTTGGCCTAGCACCGCTCCTAGTGCATAGTCACTGGCATCACACATTATCTCGAACGGCAAATCCCAGTCGGGAGGCTGTATGATCGGCGCAGATACCAAAGCCTGCTTTAATCTGTTAAAAGCAGAAAGACACTCGTTTGTAAATATAAAAGGGGCATCCTTAAGTAGCAGCTGTGTAAGTGGTTTAGCAATATTTGAGAAATCCTTGATAAACCGTCGATAAAAGCCGGCGTGACCAAGGAAACTTCTCACTCCTTTAACATTAACAGGAGGAGGTAATTGCTGAATCACTTCCACTTTTGCCTTACCAACTTCTATTCCCCTATCAGAAACTAAGTGCCCTAATAAAACTCCCTCGTTGACCATGAAATGGCACTTCTCCCAGTTAAGCACAAGATTAACCTCAATGCAGCGCTGCAACACTTTATCAAGGTTAGACAGACAGTTAGAAAAATCACTTCCATAAACACTAAAATCGTCCATGAAAACTTTCATAATAGACTCAATATACTCTGAAAATATCCCCATCATGCACCTCTGGAAGGTGGCAGGGGCATTACATAAACCAAAAGGCATCCTGCGATAAGCAAACACGCCCTGAGGACAAGTAAAAGTAGTTTTAGCTTGATCATCTGGGTGAATAGGGATCTGAAAGAACCCTGAGTACCCGTCTAAATAGCAGAAAAACTTATGAGAAGCTAACCTTTCTACCATCTGATCAGTAAAGGGAAGAGGAAAGTGATCTTTCTTGGTGGCGGCATTCAGCTGTCTGTAATCTATACACATCCGCCAACCAGTCACTACTCTTGTAGGTATTAACTCATTTTTGTCATTCCTAACCACGGTAGTCCCTCCTTTCTTAGGGACCACCTGCACTGGACTCACCCATTTAGAATGACCAACAGAATAGATAATACCTGAAAGATCATAGATCCATATTAGACTCTCTAATAAAAGATAAATTATCTCATAATTTTCCATTTAGGTGATCTATGTAACATGCATGCAAATATTAAAGCATGAAAATGAAAGTTAAAGGAAAAACAATTTCCTTACATTGATTTTATGGTAAAAAGGGCACAAACTAGTTCACCCTACTAGTTTGTTCTTGAGCTTATAATAAATGGATGATCCTCCTTACAAATATTCAAAGAGAAGATCTCCTTCAAGATGCACCCAAGAACTTACCCAAAAATAATAACAAGTATTCAACTAGAAACTTGTCAAAATAATACCCTTGATATTATTTGTAATATTACTTACATTTCTTAGTAATAAAAAGGATTACTAACTTCTTAGTAAAGATGAATAATGATTTTTAGAGAGATGATAGATTTTATGTTCACATGCAAAACATACAAAATGATGTTGTGTAGAAAAATGAACAAAGGATGGAGTATAAGGATGGGAAAAGTGGCGGGTGGATGTAGAGTGTGGTAGTGGACAAATTGTCTTATATTATTTAATATTACATCACATGCAAAATCTATATAAGATAACTTATGGTAGTATATAAGGTAAGGTGAAATGGTTATGTGTGTAATCATCCACTACTCTATTTTACACGGTCCACTTGCCCATTTACGGGTCCATGTTGGTTTTCATATTTGTCATACAAATACGTGTAATTTTATTTTAAACATCGTTTCATGTTTAAATACTTCCATAATTAATTCGTCCAAATCACTCCGTAAATATACGTGTACCACTACACATATTATTTACGTACTAATATTAATCACATTAATCAATTAGTAGAATTTTAGTGAATTAACAATTAATTAACTAAAACCCGTCTCCAGAAAATTTATTATTCAATTATCGCATAATTAAATAATAACTGCCGTGCCTCGAGTTCGCAACTCGAAATCTCTCTAAAAATAATTGACTAACCTTTTAGTCTATAAATCAAGGGACTAAATAAATTGTATCTCATACAATTAATTAGTTGTCAATTGAGGTTTGATTCTTTAGGTGTGACCGAAAGGGGTCAGTTGATCACCGCCGTCTCACGACAATAACGTCAAACTCTAGTCAGCCAACCGTTATTGATTTACGTTAATCAACTAACAAGGATCAAATAATTAAATATCTGATAATATTCCTTTAATGAGATTTATTATGTAAACGCACTATTCTGGAGGACACTAACTCCAACAATCTCCCACTTGTCTGACACAAGGTGTGCGCTACCAATTCTCTTGTCCGTTTTAATCTCCCACTCAATGCAAGGTGTCTTTCAGGTCGCACTTGCACACGAACATATCGCGAGTGGTTTTCTCGATCGGGAGTGTGACTACCTGACCGGAAAAATCTCTCACAGATTTCTTCCGAGCGTGGCCACGCATTTGTAGTCATTAACTCCTCGAGTGGCCTTGAGATATAGTTTACCCAACGTGGGTGGACAATTCCTGTATGCCCTATCTATCCTATTGCACAATACAGATCACCATGACCTAGTAAATGCCCTTTTGGCCTCCTTTCACGGCACGACCTAGGACAAAAACAAAAGTCACTCGTAAATTGCACTTGCTCAGATAATAGTCTCCAGTCAAAAGAATCTACTCATTAGAACATCTTAGAGATCCCCGCCACGACCAAGCGTCTATAATAGAACTTAGGGACTCTTTAAATGGTCACTGTCCGGCAAAGTGTCACACACTCTGCCTATGTAGTCGACTAGTTATCACGCATGACCTTATGGTGTCTAACAACCATCAATCGACTTACAATCTAGTCACTCTGAGACGTCACCTCATTAAGTGACTAGGGACAAAATACAATGTTCATCTTATTCACTTGAATAGTGTTCAACATTGTCTCCATAACTTATTCAGATAAACATGGTATTCAATGTTTTCAGTCAAACTGAATAATTGAGTTCTTAAAGAAACTCTAACAATGAATGCGATCATCACTTATATAAATATCAATACTCTATACAATATTTACATAACGATCTTTAGCAATTAAGGTATACTCCTCAATTCACATTGAGATGACATAACCATCATGTCTACCTTATGCCTACGACTTTGGTTAGAGGATAAGCAACAGTTGCATCACTCTAATTTCCATTGCTATTTTCCTTTGTTGTATGCAATATTTTAATCACATAGAGCATTTCTAAGTACACGTCTACACAAGTTTTTAGACTCTGATTTTAAAGCCAGTCAAACACTCCCACTGTTTTCACAGTCTCTCGGGAACGATATTCGGCTAACAGAACTACTCTAGTTCTATTAAAATCCGGATATCAATTATCTCTTTTACAACATCGGATGCTGTAATGCACTTAGCTTTCCGTTCATGATTTTTGTACGTATAATGATGCGTGTATTTTATATAAGGTTTTTACCTCATTTTTACACGCATTTCTGTACTATTTATGTAGCATCTGGCAACAAATACCCCCGAATATTCTACTTTGGTTCGTTTAATGTAAATTGAAGGAATAAACTAAAGAGGAGCTAAATCGAGCCTAAAGTCATCCCATTTGCATGCATTTATGGAAAACAAGGAGCCGGAGCTTGGAATCTATCACTTTGAGGACGCGTGAGCTAGTTTCGGAAGGTGTTTAGTGCCTAAACGTACCAAGATAGATCGATCGACTACTTTTCTAGTCGATTGAATGCTTTATATAATGAGGTTACTCGATCGAGCAGTCCCAGTATTCAATCAAGTAGGCAATACAAGGAGTTACTCGATCGAGTGGTTTAATTCCACTTGATCGAGGGGTTTGGTGCTTAGTTGCTCGATCGAGTGGTTTATTTCCACTCGATCGAGTAGTTTGGCCTGTATTAAAGTTTTTCCGCCTATTTTCGTATGGGCTTTTGTAATTTAGTTATGGATTAGGTTTAGAGAGGATTTTCGCTTACTACTAATACAGTAGACTGCGTAACTCTCCTCATTCACTTTTTACTCTATCATTTCCTACTGTTTCTTGGATTTTGATCTCTTTCTACCCTTTTGCTACTCGAATTCGGATTTGTGATCGGTATTATTATTCCTTCTTAATTCCTTAATCTTAATTGTTGCTTTATTTCTTTCTTTCCTTTGTTGCTATCATCTTTGCCCAATTCAATCTTTATTAGCTTTGTTAGTATGTTTAATTTCAATTATCTATATGTTATTGTTGTTTATTCAATAGTGATTCATAGCTAATTTCCCCTGCTAAGACTAGGGGATCCATGATTATGAAGGGATAGTAATCGATTTATTAGGTTAATGCTGGTGTAGTCTTTGTTGTTAATTGCTGCATTTGTCTGTATCTGTTTAATTGAGTCAACGCAATTAGGCATTTAAATCATAGTAAACCTTGACCTGGACCGAAAGGTTGGAGAGGGCGAGACTCGTAGCGAACAATAGGGCACTATAGTGAGGGCGAAAGTTAAGCTATTTGTGCTTTAGGGCGAATTGAGACAGAAAGGAGATATTCAGTGCCCCTTAGACTATACTTGCACTAACCTGAAACCTAGATTACTTGACTGAATGATCATGGTGAACCGTCTGTCTTCGCTGCTTTCCTTATCTGCTTAGTCCTTTTTCTCTACCGTATTCTCTTTCTTACTCTCATTAGTTTAGAACAATACAATTAAAAACCCCCCAATTTGGTTACTGTGACGAACTTAGACAAAGCTGACAATTTCCCATCTCCCTATGGAGTTCGACCCGACTTCCCTAGCTATATTAGTTAGAGCCAGTTGGTTATTTTTGATACGTATACGACTGCCCTGTCAAATTTTGGCGCCGTTGCCGGGGAGGTGGCGCAATTTTGTTGCTTTATTTAAGTTTGTTTCTCGTCTCGAGGAATTTATTCCTTGAGACTGATCTCATTTCTGCAAAGTTTTTGATTAGTTTTGCGGGTTATCTGTTTTCCTTTGTAAATTCTATTTTCCAGAATGCCGAATATAGCCAGCCATTCAGAGCCGAATGTGGATTCCCTTCCAAAAGGTTTCTTACTACCCATCACTGATTCGGGAACCTTTGGAATCCACCCATCTTACATACAGCTGGTCGAGAGAAATCTCTTTAGGGGGTACCTGAAGAAGATCCATGCAGGCATATAGAACTGTTTACAGAGTATTGCTCTGCCATTCCTCTTGCTGCTGGGGTGACACAGGACAAAGTGAAGGGAGCTCTCTTTCCCTTTTCTTTAGCTGATGATGCCCGGGAATGGTTGAGGGATTTAGATAGGGAGGCGGTGGTGTAACCGACCGAGTTCCTTGCTTTGGCCTTTTACAGGCGATATTTCCCACTGCAGCGCACTAATGCCTTGAGAGCTCAGATTACTTCTTTTGAGCAACTACCTACTGAAGATTGGATGGGGCGTGGGCGAGGTTCAAGAAGCTCGTCCGTTCTGTGCCTCACCATGGTCTCAAACGTTGGTTCCTTTGTACCCAGTTCTACAACGGGTTATATCGAAACCAAAGAGCTATTCTAGATAGTGTAGCTAAGGGGAGATTCACGAAGAATGTTGAAGATGATCAACGGTGGCGCCTTATTGAAGAGATGGCCATTCATGTTTCAGAATATGGAAATCCCCGAGGTAGTGAGCAAGTCAATGAGTTGGTAGTAGCTGCAGTAGAAAGTCCTAGCAAAGGTCTAGGTAATGTGGAGATTACGAAAGCTGTGAGTGAAATCGCACAGGTCTGTTCAATCACTGAGCATGTGGAGATATGCGGTAGATGCGGCATGGAAGGGCATGACCCTATTTAGTGTCTGGCAAGTATAGAGCGCGTCCTTGCTTATCATAAATACATGCAAGGAGTTCCTTTTTCTCAATTGTATGAAGAGATGAAGAATGTTTCTACTCTTTCTACGCCAGCGCCGCAACCGGTCTCTCCTTCTGCAAACGAGGAAATTGCCGAACTGAAATCTTTGATGTTGAACTTAACACAACAGTTCGGGGAGAAATGCAATAGGAATGAAACCGTCATAGTGGAGTTGAGAGAACAAGTCGCACAGTTAACACTCGCGAAAGACTAAGCCAACCTTCTACCGACATGCGATCCGGTTAATGCAACAAATATCCAAAGTGGCCTTGTTCATGAGGGGCCAAAAGTACCAGAAGACGGGGTTATGACAGCTGACAATACCCCGGATGATGATTTGGATGAATTTCTAGACGAAATCCTTGCTGCGTGTTCTTCAGATACTCGATCGAGTGAAAAATCTACTTGATCGAGTGAAATAATTCATCCCATCACTCGATCGAGTGATAATTGTGGTCGATCGAGTAGTGGCCAAATCACAGATGGTCGATCGAGTAATATTCTTACTCAATCGATTAAAATAGCTGAAGAAATCACTCGATCGAATGTTAAAAATGATCGATCGAGAAAGCGTGAAAAAGAGGTCACTCGATCGAGTGAAGAAAGTGGTCGATCGAGTAAAAGCCAATGTGAAACCGCTCGATCGAGTGGTAAAAGTGCTCGATCGAGTACCAGAAGCAGCGGGGACCCTATTTCACTATCTAATTCCGCTACCGTGTCATCTTCCCCTGTTGTGGAGACGTCACGCACTGATAAAGGTAAAGAGAAAGTCGCGGGTCCATTCATTGCTACCAGAGTACCCTTCCCAAGTTGTCTGAAGGACGCGAAGATCGAGCGACAGTACAGTAGGTTTGTGGACGTTGTGAAGAACCTCCAGGTAACTGTCCCTTTTACCGAACTTGTTACCCAGGTACCTACTTACGCTAAATTTATGAAAGATATTGTGACGCTTAAGAGAGAGCTAAGTGAATTTGAGACGGTTTCATTTATGGAAGAGTCTAGTAATTTACTTTTAAATAAGGCTCCACCTAAAATGAAAGACCCGGGTAGCTTTTCTATTACCTGTGTTATAGGCAATGTGGTTATTGATAAGGCTCTTTGTGATCTAGGAGCCAGCGTTAGTGTCATGCCCCTGTCTGTCTACAAGAAATTGGATATGAGTCAACTTAAAGTGACTAACATTACCCTACAGATGGCTGATAGATCTGTTAGGAGACCCTTAGGTGTCTTAGAGGACGTGCCTGTGAAAATAGGCAAGCTCTTTATACCAGTAGATTTTATTGTTCTAGACATAGCTGAGGACACCCGGACCCCAATTATATTAGGAAGACCGTTCCTTTATACAACTGGGGCCATTATTGATGTCAAACAAGGGCGTTTGACTCTTGCAGTAGGGGATGACGCGATTACCTTCAGTCTGCCTAGTACTTTGGCTCGGCCAATGATTGAGGATACTTGTTATTCGGTTGATATTATTGACGAGTCTAATTATGACTTATGGTCGGGTTCTTTCATGAAGGATCCACTAGAAGCTCTTATGCTTTTAGATGAGTGTGCAGATAGCCCAGATGACAATGACGCTGTGATGGATTTGCTTATAGATGATTTAGATGAGCGTGGACTCACCGACGCTGAGGGAGAGCAAGTGGAACAGATGATTAGCACTCTTTGCTCCATTGAGGTAAAGGTACCGGAGCGTAAGCCTCTTCCTTCTCATCTAAAATATGTTTTCATAGACGATACTGAGCAATATCCAGTCATTGTTAATGCTAAGCTTGATAATGATCAGCTGACTTCCTTGTTTGCTGTACTTAAGAAAAACAGGAAAGCATTGGGTTATTCATTGGATGATATCAAGGGGATTAGTCCCGATATTTGTATGCACAGGATAGAGTTGGAGGAAGATCACAAACCTTGTAGACAGGGTCAGCGCCAGCTGAACCAGAAGATGCAAGATATTGTGATGGCTGAGGTAATGAAGCTGCTCGACGCAGGTATTATCTATTCTGTTGGTCATTCTAAATGGGTGAGTCCAGTGCAGGTAGTCTCGAAGAAAGGAGGGACTACCGTGGTTAAGAATGATAAGAATGAGTTAATACCCACTCGAGTAGTGACTAGTTGGCGGATGTGTATAGATTACAGACAGCTTAATGCCGCCACCAAGAAAGATCAATTTCCCCTTCCTTTTATTGATCAAATGGTAGAAAGGTTAGCTTCTCATAAGTTTTTCTGCTATTTAGACGGGTATACAGGGTTCTTTCAGATCCCTATCCACCCAGACGATCAAGCTTAGACTACATTTACCTGTCCTCAAGGCGTGTTTGCTTATCGCAGGATGCCTTTTGGTTTATGTAATGCCCCTGCCACCTTCCAAAGGTGCATGATGGGGATATTTTCAATGTTTATTAAGTCTATTATGGAAGTTTTCATGGACGATTTCAGTGTTTATGGAAGTGATTTTTCTAACTGTCTGTCTAACCTTGATAAAGTGTTGCAGCGCTGCATCGAGGTTAATCTCGTGCTTAACTGGGAGAAGTGCCATTTCATGGTCAATGAGGGAGTTGTCTTAGGGCACTTAGTTTCTAATAGGGGAATAGAGGTTGATAAAGCAAAGGTGGAAGTGATTCAGCAATTACCTCCTCCTGTTAATGTTAAGGGGGTGAGAAGTTTCCTTGGCCACGCCGGCTTTTATCGCCAGTTTATCAAGGATTTCTCAAATATTGCTAAACCACTTACACAGCTGCTACTTAAGGATGCCCCTTTTGTGTTTACTGATGACTGTCTTTCTGCTTTTCACAGGTTAAAGCAGGCCTTAGTCTCTGCGCCGATCATACAGCCTCCCGACTGGGACTTGCCGTTGAGATAATGTGTGATGCCAGTGACTATGCACTAGGAGCGGTGCTAGGCCAATGGAAAGACAAAGCTTTATACGCAATCTACTATGGAAGCCAAACTCTGGATGAGGCTCAAGTGATGTACACTACCACTGAAAAAGAGCTGCTAGCTGTAGTTTATGCCTTAGAGAAATTTCGTTCTTATTTGATTGGGTCAGAAGTTACTGTTTTTACTGACCATGCAGCTTTGAGGCACCTCCTTCCTAAGAAGGAGGCTAAACCACGGCTATTGAGATGGATACTCCTTCTTCAGGAGTTTGATTTGCAGATTAAGGATAAGAAAGGAGCTGAGAATGTTGTAGCTGATCATTTGTCGCGACTGTCGCGACAAGAAGGGGAAGATTCTCTACCTATTGATGACTCTTTCCCTGATGATACTCTATTTGCTGTATTATTGTCTATTGTTAACCAAGAGCTTTGGTATGCAGATATAGCTAACTTCGTTGTCAGTGGCAAGCTGCCGCTTGACCTTTCTCATCAGCAGAGGAAGCGTTTTCTGTATAACGCTAAGCAGTATTTCTAGGATGATCCTTATTTGTTTAAGGAATGTGCAGACGGTCTCTACAGACGGTGTATTCCGCAGTGGGAGGTTAAAGTAGTCCTGGAAGGCTGTCACTCCTCTTCCTATGGTGGTCACCACGGTCCATCGCGCACCGTGGCTAAGGTACTTTAGTCTGGTTTTTACTGGCCTTCTTTGTTTGCTGATGCTAAGTCTTTTGTTTCAGCTTGTGATGCTTGCCAACGATCAGGGAACATTTCAAAGAGACATGTGATGCCACAAAATGGTATCTTAGAGGTTGAGGTTTTCGATGTCTTGGTCATTTATTTCCAAGGACCGTTCCCGTCTAGTAAAGGTAACAGGTACATTCTAGTGGCTGTAGATTATGTGTCGAAATGGGTTGAGGCAATTGCCTCACCTTATTGTGATGCCAAGACCGTGATAAAATTTTTTAAAAAGTCATATTTCCCCGATTTGGTGTCTCTAGGGTCGTCATTAGTGATGGGGGAATGCACTTTAAAGAAAAGAAACTAACTTCCATTCTGTCTAAAGTTGGTGTCCAACACCGGCGTGGTTTGGGGTATCATCCCCAAACTAGTGGTCAGGTTGAGGTCTCTAATCGCGAGTTGAAAGAGATCTTGTCTAAGGTAGTTTTTAAATCACGGAAGGACTGGAGTCTTAAGTTAGAAGATACATTATGAGCCTACAGAACTGCCTTTATGACATCAATTAGTGCATCACCTTATAGGTTAGTTTGTGGGAAATCATGTCACTTACCTGGTGAATTGGAATGTAAGGCTTGGTGGGAAATTCGTGAGCTTAACTTTGATCCTAAGTTGTGTGGTCAGAATCGTCTTTTACAGCTAGATGAGTTGGAAGAATTTAGGCTTAATGCCTATGATAGCTCGCGCATTTATAAAGAAAAGACGAAGAGATGGCATGACAAAAGAATTCTACCTCAGGAGTTTCATGTTGGGCAAAAGGTGCTGCTGTTTAATGCCCGATTGCGATTATTTTGGCAAGTCAAGTCCAGTGGAGTGGTCCTTATACGGTGACGCTACATTACAAATTTGGATCTGTGGAGCTCGAAGATTCCGAAGGAAGTAGGTTTAAGGTGAATGGGCAATATGTGAAGCATTATCATGAGGCAAATGAAGCAGACAATCGTGTTGAAGTCTTGTACTTCGACGAGCTAGATGCGCCAGTTAATTGATGCCAAAAAGGTCGTGCAGGACCTCTTAAACCTGCGCTCTCCGGGAGGCAGCCCGGACTATTTTATTGTATTTTTGTTGAACTATTTCCCTTCCTGTAGTTTTTTTGTTGAACTTTAGACGCTGTTCTATACTCCCTTTGTATTCTCCTTGCTTTTTATTCGCGTTTTGCAGGTGTATCCACTCGATCGAGTAGTTTTTCTACTCGATCGAGCACTTTTGGGATAATATTCACTCGATCGAGTGATATATATACTCGATCGACAAGCTGCAAAATCACGTTTACTCGATCGAGTGATTATTTTACTCGATCGAGTCCTTCCAGACACTAGTTCACTCGATCGAGCAATTCCTAGCTACTCGATCGAGTAGTTTTGTCTTCTAGCTGCTACTTTACGTCTATTGAGCTACTGCTTGACTTCCTTTAACCTCCCATATTCATGGTCGGTTTGGGGAGGTCCCTCTTCACGACGTTTTGTAAGTATTCCGACTCCACTTATCCTTTTCTCCTCCGTTTACATTTCGTTCCCTATTTTTGGTACAATGAGGGCATTGTACGGTTTGGTTTGGGGAGGTATGTATCCATATCTGTGTCTGCATGTTTTCTTGCATTTTCGCTTGCTTGCACGTTTCATTATTTTCGCATGCATAGTCGTTTTTAATTCAAAAAATCACATAAAATTCAAAAAATTTCACGTTTAATTTGAGTCGGAACGTTTGAACTTTGACGCTACGTTGAATCCTTTCCACTGCCTTGCATATTCTTGACATATAGTTGGCATGATAATGTGTATGATCTACGAGTTTTTGTTTCTCTCTTATCTGAACAAATAGACTTGACTCACATATCGGCAAGTTACATTACATTCTGAGGTTAGAGATTTATAAACCGGTGACATTCATGACCGGTTTCATTTAGGATGTGAGTAGTAATCTCTTTAAGACATGTAACATCAATTTGCATAAGCATGAATCCAGTCTTCTTAATACCTGTATGCATTCGGTCTGTGGATGGTGACACATGTTAGGAGAGGCAGTTCCCTTTTATTTCATTCTACCCATGAGCCCCACATAGCCAAATTGTCTTTTTGTCCTATTAGCTATTATCTATAATTTTTCCTACCCTAGCTAAGCTAGTGACGAGTAGCTGTTTAAAATGTTTTATTGCAGTTTGGTTATTTTTTATTTGAATTCAGAAGATGGTGGAAGAATTGAAGGGAATGAAAGAAAAAATGATGAATGAAAAAAAAAATGAATGAAGAAAAAAATGATAAAGAAAAAGAAAGAAAAAAATCATGTGCAGAGATATGAGAAATTGTACGGATGATTTTCACTCCCATGTCAATTTACATCTTATGGGGAGTTGACAAGTTCTTGGTGTTTCGTGAGTTGAGTGCATGGATTTTGCGCCGTTTTGTTTTATTATATTGAGTATGAAGTTGGGATGCAGTTCAATTTTTGGATTCGTTGTTGCTAGCCTGGCTATTAACCCCACACATCCAAATTAATCTTAGCCCCTTCTTACCCATTACCTCACTTACCCAAATGTAAGTCCTCGGCATGTGTCTTGGTCATTAGTATGGTTGGAATGCATATGTACGGTTGTAGAGACTTTATTCATGATCAACTGCATGCATGTTCTTACTGGTCGAATTAGGTGAGTGTCTTTACTTCTTTCTATCTTTCACATATATACTCACCTTTTGCCTAATTTTGAGTGATGAGCGACCCGTGAGAGTCCGATATCTTTTGAGTCTTGCAAGGTCGACTGTTCAGTAAGTTTGAAACATTGATTTAACTCGTTTGCACTTATCATTTGCCACTTTGTTAGTTGTTGCATTAAACTGGTTTTGGTGGGTGATTTGTAACTGATGTGTTGGTCCCGTTCCACTGTTTATTCTTAGTTGCATTCATAGTTTGCTTGGGGACAAGCAAAGGTTTGGTTTGGGAAGATTTGATGCGTGTATTTTATATAAGGTTTTTACCTCATTTTTACACGCATTTGTGTACTATTTATGTAGCATCTGGCTACAAATACCCCCGAATATTCTACTTTGGTTCGTTTTATGTAAATTGCAGGAATAAACCAAAGAGGAGCTAAATCGAGCCTAAACTCGTCCCATTTGCATGCATTTATGAAGAACAAGAAGCCGGAGCTTGGAATCTATCACTTTGAGGACGTGTGAGCTAGTTTCGGAAGGTGTTTAGTTCCTAAACGTACCAAGATAGATCGATCGACTAATTTTCTAGTCGTTCGAATGCATTATATAATGAGGTTACTCGAACGAGCAGTCCCAGTATTCAATCAAGTAGGCAATACAAGGAGTTACTCGGTCGAGTGGTTTAATTCCACTCGATCGAGGGGTTTGGTGCTTAGTTGCTCGATCGAATGGTTTATTTCCACTCGATCGAGTAGTTTGGCCTGTATTAAAGTTTTTCCGCCTATTTTCGTATGGGCTTTTGTAATTTAGTTATGGATTAGGTTTAGAGAGGATTTTCGCTTACTACTAATACAGTAGACTGCGTAACTCTCCTCATTCACTTTTTACTCTATCATTTCCTACTGTTTCTTGGATTTTGCTCTCTTTCTACCCTTTTGCTACTCGAATTCGGATTTGTGATCGGTATTATTATTCCTTCTTAATTCCTTAATCTTAATTGTTGCTTTATTTCTTTCTTTCCTTTGTTGCTATCATCTTTGTCCTATTCAATCTCTATTAGCTTTGTTAGTATGTTTAATTTCAATTATCTATATGTTATTGTTGTTGATTCAATAGTGATGCATAACTAATTTCCCCTGCTAAGAGTAGGGGATCCATGATTATGAAGGGATAGGAATCGATTTATTAGGTTAATGTTGGTGTAGTCTTTGTTGTTAATTGCTGCATTTGTATGTATCTGTTTAATTGAGTCGACGCAATTAGGCATTTAAATCATAGTAAACCTTCACCTGGACCGAAAGGTTGGAAAGGGCGAGACTCGTAGCGAACAATAGGGCACTATAGTGAGGGCGAAAGCTAAGCTATTTGTGCTTTAGGGCGAATTGAAACCGAAAGGAGATATTCACTGCTCCTTAGACTATACTTGCACTAACCTGAAACCTAGATTACTTGACTGAATGATCATGGTGAACCGTCTGTCTTAGCTGCTTTCCTTATCTGCTTAATCCTTTTTCTCTGCCGTATTCTCTTTCTTACTCTCATTAGTTTAGAACAATACAATTAAAAACCCCTCAATTTGGTTACCGTGACGAACTTAGACAAAGCTGACAATTTCCCATCTCCCTGTGGAGATCGACCCGACTTCCCTAGCTATATTAGTTAGAGCCAGTTGGTTATTTTTTATAGGTATACGACTGCCTTGTCATATAACACTTATACATACACATCCTTCATATGACATCTTTTATGTATGACTTCTCATACATATTTGTTTTATACATGTATAACTTCTTATACATATATGTATAACTTGTTATACTTATTATTCTTTATGCACATAACACTCTTACATGCTAACCATTCCTTAATGAGGCTCATAACATTTTATAAGCATAGGAATGTAACCGTATAACCTTTTACACGAAATTCATTAATTCCTCCATTCAACAAAAGTAAATCCTCAGTGCTTCTCAAGTACTCAAGGATGCTCTTGATAATAATCTAGTGACACTCACTAGAAAATGATTGGTAATGACTTCTCATATTCTCAACATGATAAGTCCCGACGAGAGAAGCTTTTAGCATATTTAATAGATCCTGTAGCGAAAGCACAAGAGATCAAATTAATTGTTCAACAACTTGAACGAGTCAAGAATCTTATCACATAACACTACTACAAAAATAGGCTTAGAGAACTGTTGAAATGATCTTTAGAGAAAGCCTTAGAGGCGTTCTTTAGGTCAGCGTTCTCTAAAGCTTATAAAACGGTTGGAAGAGGTGTTTTCTATTCACTATCATAGTGAACTGTTGAAATGATCTTTAGAGAACGCCTTATAAGCGTTCTCTGTTCATAGGAATAGAGAACGGTGGGCTTAGCCAACAATTCTCTATTCTTCTTATTTTTTTAAAAAAAAAAAATTACTACTACGTATATAATATAAATGGAGAAATATTGAAAATTAAAACAAAGACACAAAACAGGAGAAAGTAGTCACTTTTATTACTCCCAACGTAGCATACACCGTATCATTAATCACCACCCCAAACACCATATATACTGAAATACACTTTATACCAGCTTCTGATTTGCAAATAATAAGTTATGCAACTAACTTAAGATACACCTATTATACCATAAATACTGAATTTCCCTCTTACGACCTCTGCAGCATGTGTTTCATGTCCTTAATTATTTCCTATAGCATGTCTTCATTAGAAGAAAACCAGTTGCAACCTGCTGCAACTATCCATTTGCATCCATAGGTGATAATTGTAATGCAGCAAGTCAAGCCATAACCACCATATATGAACTGCATCCATAGATGATGACTTGATGATAATTCAATTTCCCTTATAAATTGCTAGCCACATGATGTGTCAACTTAGACAGGCATATTAATAATACAAGTTACTAATTCAGATACGATGAACTATTACGTATATTATGCAACTAGAAAAAAGAATCATTGTTTGGTATGAAACAAAAAGTAAAAACATACTGGCTCATTAGTGTTTGATACTTGTGCTATCTTCAGTCCCTTGTATAATCTGTCATATGAAAATTTACAGACAGGAAATGATAGCAGATTGAATTAAGAGATGTCTGGTAAGAATAAACAAAATTGATCATAACTCAAAGGAACTTTAAGAAATTTTCAGAAGTACATGAATATTTTGAAGATGTCGTGCTGTAAGCCTGTAACAATACACTAAAATTGATCAGAATATAAGCTCACTATTATACCCAACAACTAAAATGTTCCAGTAATCACAAGTTTAAGGATAATCAACAATTATCAGTAGAGATTGTTAAGGAAATTAGAGTAATAGGAAGATAAGAATCTACCTAAAGGCAACCATCACTAATTGAGAGATGTGAATATGTGATTGCCAGCAGTGAAAAACATACCAAACAGCTTAGTGAAAACCTTCTTCAATTGGTCCACAAGTTCATTCCTCATGCTTTATAGCTCCCGATGCAGCAATCACCTGTAAAAATACGACATAAATATTCATACTTAAACGAGAAAATTACGGTCAGCGAGGTCGTGGTGAGCGTAAGATACAATTCTAGTGAGCGACACCAATGAGCAAAAGATACAATTACAATGGGCGGTATGGTGAAAATCCCAAATCACGATGAGGACTTAACCACGATAATTCAAACTCTGAAAATTATGGTTTAGAATTGTAGAGAAAATCAGAATCAATCCTTTGAAAATATTAGAAAAGTGTGAGGCAGCATGTGTACTTGATACTCTCATGTCAAGAGCTTCGATGACCATTAATCCCATCATTAACCTCCAATTACGCACATCTCGAAATGATAATGTTAATCGTGTAATACAAACGCAACTAAAATGTAAATGAATAAATTCTCAAATAATTCAGCTACAAAAACAGAAATACAAATCACGATTATCACTCAAAATGAGAATCTTACAACAATCAGGATGGAGAATACCATAACACAACATATCAGTCCTGTCACCCATAAATAAGAAATTTATAACTTTTTGCCAAGCGAATCTATTGGCTTACTTTAATAAGCAGGACTAACTAAAGTAAAGCAAACATATATCAAGGTTTAATAATAAGAAAGAATGTAATGTAGAGTAGAGAATATGGAAAAAAAGTGATACGTGTAATTAAATCCTTTGTGTTTCAGTAATGCTGCTGACAAAGAGTATTGAGATCAACCTCCATCAGCTCGTAGAGTTTCAAATCACAATATTAAGCAAAAATTTGACTTTCAACAAACACAACACACATGCCATATACTCCAACTTATCGACTAGGCTACTTGTAAGACTAAAGCATAAATCAAGGCAGACATTGAGTTTGGTTAGTATCATTATCATACAACAATCAAGTTTAGCACAATAATCGTTTTTGTTGTTCATAGAATCATAGTACAATATAAGAGCTTCAAGTAAGTCATAGTCCTTAATACCAAAGAATCAAACATCAATCAAATAATGAAAGAAAAACAGAACGCTACCTTGGTTGATCCTGGTTGTGACATCCGAGGCCTCTTGAAGCTGTGGAAAAACATGACAGACCCCATGTTCATCAATTACGAAAATGTGATATTGAGGTAATATCTAACATAATCAAATGAGACATATAAAATCAATACAAAAAAGCCCAATAATTGCAGCACATATATACAAATACTGAGGAAAGCACATGGAATACGAATATATTGAATACAAGACGTGTGAAACAAGAAACAAACCTCACTTCTATCAATTTTCGTCAATTTTACTCTTTATTAAAAAAATCCCCAATTTCTAGGGTTTAATAAAGTAAAGACCTTATATTAGCAAAACCAACCTGCAACTTTCAAAGAAACAAGTAAGTTTCTCGATTAATATGCGGAATTAGAACCGTGACAAAAATAAATTCTCAAAATTTTGGAGTAATGTGAACAAACCCTAGAAATTTCGGACCAGATGAAGAGGCGGAAAGTGGTGGTGCACAGTTGTGATGCGATCTACGATGTAAGGGAGTTGGTGGCGGTTCTCGATAGTCGACGAAATACGGGTTATGGAGATTAGTGAGGGTGATGGAGATTACTGAGGGTGAGGATTAAAGGGGTTTATTCAATTAAAAAACATGGGGGGGTTGTATCTTTCTTTTGCTAAGTAGAGTGAAGTACGGTGTATAATACTCCGTAGATTAATAGGATTATTATTATTATAAAGAATAAAGGAAAAGTCGGATGGGTTTTAGTCCGATTATTTTTTTTATTTTTTATTTTTAATAAATGTAGAGAACTGTTAATATAAAAGGCGTTCTCTATTCTTTTTTTACATAACGCTTATCTAAGAAAAGCGTTCTCTTTATTTCTAGAGAACAGTTATCTTACTGGGCCGTTCTCTATTAGGCGTTACTTATTCCTATCTTTGTAGTAGTGTAAGTCTCTTGACTATAATGCTAATATCCATAGAGATATATCTCATTAGATCCGGATATTTAATATGCGCCATGCTACTCTGAAGTATTCACCCGAGAATATTTCTAGTCACTAATATATCAAACACATATTTAGACTAAGAAACATCACCTTAGCTACATTTCTAGTCACTAATATGTCAGGCACATATTTAGACTAAGAAACTTACTTTAGCTCCCACTAAACTCCATGTATCATCATGGTACCTCGACACTCGAGTAATACCATTTTGATAGACTACATGGTTGAACCCAAAGTTCCAACTCTTTGACGTATATAGATCACAAAAGGGATCTTTCAAGCATGCCAGGCTTCTTAACATTGACAAGATCAACAAAACTTCTCCGAAGGAGAAAGTTTCGTTATCCTTTTGCCTAAACTCATCCTCATGAGAGGCTATATTGCTAAGCCCATACGAATTGATAAAGGCATTTGGGTTGTCACAAACTCTCTATAACAAGCCCAAATTTTAAACATCTTATGTAACCTTTACGACAAGATCAAGGTAACCAACCAAAGTATTCACCTTAAATCAAGTCACGAAAATATCTCGTGTTTCCTTCCTTATCGCATTGTCTGCAAGGAGATCAATTCGAATTGCATGGCGACACGCCATCACATAGAATTCATACTATAGAAAAGCCTTTGATGAGGGTTTCAGATTCGTCACTTTTGAAAAGTAACGCAATATTATCGCAAAATTATCTCCTTATAACCATTGAGCCACAATAAAGAACGTCTTCTTGCATTGTACTCACCAGTGAGCCTCAATAAAGAACATCTTCTTGCATTGTACTTAGTTTGTGGGTCTTGGACTTCCGTAAGTTCAAAATTTCTCCCACTTTGTCGTCCAGAAAATGAAAATCTTTCTGGAAAGACAGCATTACGAGCAACAAACTGTTTGTTCTCGTTTTGGAGGAGTAAAAATCAAGTGGTTCAATTTTGGATATCCCTCACAAATATATAAATTGGTTCTGAACATAAACATTTATGGTCCCAAATGTATAAAAAGACAAGCTAGGGACTCTCCCTCTCCATATCTCATATGGAGTCATTTAGGCTATTATAGTCGGGTTTTAAACTTTTAGTGAGAAAATAGCTTACAAAATTGCGAAAAACCTCAAACTATATCTCATTAAGTTCGGTTTATATACTTGACTACACCATACTCTATGGTGTCACAAGGAGAAGGTATTATGTGAACAGGTTCACAATCTTCTTAGTGATTATCAAGGTCATTACTTGATATTACGCATTTGATCTTCAAAGTCATTACTTTGAAACTTCCGATCAACATCTTGATCTTGACGTGCTTTTGGTTTACTACTTCATTTTGAAAATATTCCACGTTTCAAAAATCACTTTTATGTCTTATTAAATAGATACGAGGTTTTCATATCTACTTAACAATACACTAAAAGTAACCAAGTATGTATATTACCAACTATCGGCCTTACACATGCGTATGTATATGGTCGATCACCTCACTATTGTGTTTCTTTTCTACAAAAGAAAACATAATACATGCACACATACTATAAGACTCACAATCAAATGGTTGTTCAATGTGCTTTTCGTTTACTCATTTGAAACGAATTTACTTGAGGTTTGATCAATTGGGTTCACTAGATTAGAGACTTTAAAATCTACTAGATAGTATAATATTTAGTTTTCGTGAAGAATGTAAAATTCCTCTAATTTGAGTGGTCTAAACCAACCACCAAGTTATCATAGGAGTAGGTACAACCTTTTGTTTTAAATCACATGAGTGATGCCTTCTATGTATAAACATAGATGATTACATTCTTTTAAAACCAAATTAAGGTACATTTGTCCCTATTGAAATTATTGGTACTCTAACACCATTTCTATACAAAATGTCCTATGCTAGACGTCTTACGTTTTATCAATTCATGTAAACTTCTTTACAAAGAAATGATCCATACTTGATATCTCATACCAAGATAGTGGAACTAGCCTATTCTTTGAGTAGACGTCTCATTCAACATTGTCCTATCGCATCCATCTAGGGTTACTTCTTGTTAACTCCCACTCACTTTCACATTCCTTTTTGCTTTACCAGGCAAAGATGAATCTTATGAAGACCTCTCTTCATGTCATTCGTGATATTTTATACACTTAGTAAAAGTGAATTACTATAAAGTGAATGCAACATGTGGCTAAATCTCAACTTCTTGCGAAATTGGACTACCTAACCGTTCAATTGTTATCATATGCCTAAACTCTTTAGCGGATAAACAATCGATTTGGCCTTTCTCGAATTGAGCCATTTGACGGTATCATATTGGAGTGTTCTATGTGTTTTTGAAAACTCTTTTCGCAAACTTTTGAACTACTCTTGAGTAATTAAAGCTAATATGTCATCTTCATGACGGAGGTGTCACTTCCGAAATCAAGACTCTCTTGATAAAATGTGACTCCCTTTTAAACTCGTAATAAGAGTTTGCAACATGAAAACCCCTTTTAAATATGTATGGATGTTAAGTTGTATAATAATCGCAAAAATCGTTGTAAGCTTATGTAGGTGAATTGGTAAAAAATATATCCAATCATTGCTATCAAATTCCTTCAAAGAAACCGCTTCCTATGAAAGAACGAAATTAGTATAATAATAAATAGAGGATGAAAGGAGGATGAAGTGCACGATGTCATAGTAAATACGTTAAAGAACAAAAATAGGAAAAATTAACATTCAATGTTTTAAAAAATACTTGTGAAAACATGTTCAACAAGTTTTAACATTTATATAATGATCTCCCACTAAATTATATAAATGATTCCAAGACCCAAATATTAAACAAAAATGAGCATCGCTTGGGTGAAACATCCCATAATTGTGTAAATTCGGTAAGTCACGTTGACTAATTCTACCTCTAGAACTCTTGGTCGACGAATTTCCTTAAATCCATCTACTAGCCCCGGAACACAAGACCGTCTTATATCCCGTTGAGTCCAACACATTTTGGCGCGTGATAACCGCTCACCACCCTACTTACTCAAGGTAAAAAGAGAACACCCCGCTTGGGCGAGCGCGGCTCTAATGAACAAGAGATTCATAGGTGTTACTAATTGGTAAGGCTAATCTCAATTTTAGTTATGTGAGAGATCTTTTCAATTTAGTCATAAATTCCCTATAAGTGAACTAATTCGGTGAATGTAAATGACGTGAATTGACAATCGCGAAGATAAAATGCATGTGAATGGCGATTTTGGCATGCGCGAAAATAAAACAAGCAACCAAGTAAGCATATGAATAAATCCTAGTATGGCCACTTAGTTAATAAAAAACTAGTCTATTACATTTCGGAAACCAACTCCTTGGTCCCTTGCCTCTTCATTCCAAAAGTGGCTTCTTCTTGTGGGATTTAGAACGCCTTCCAAAAATAGACTTGCCTCGATGTAATCCGTCTTTTGGAAACGCCGGTAAGAATAACTATTACAATTGAATTACATAGCTATTCCTATTATACATTAATTAATAAAAAAAATAAAACTTTTAATTAATTACAAACCGACGATACGAGATCTTATTTAAATTACAAACAAATCAAAATTCCCATTCATTTCGGGTAATAACGATTAAAATAAACTAGGCCATACTAGGTACAACAAGATAAATACTTTAAATAAATGATAATCATTCATTCAACTTAAATAAATATGCTTAAAATGCTTTAAAATCATGCCAAAATCGCCCTATCTATCAATCGTTGGTATCCATCTCGGTTTTTGTGGATTTAATCGATTTTTAACATGTAAAAATCTATAATCAACTCTTAAATATCATTTAAGTCCAGACTAATTTTCCAAACTGTTTTGAACCTCAAAATTAGTCCTCACTAATTTTATGATAAATAATTAGATTGATTTGGTGATATTTTGCTAATTTAATCGATAAAATCATAATATTTAACTAAAAATCCAAAATAATGGAAACATTACCCAAAAAATAGAAACAAAAATTTTTAGTATTATGGAACACTCCCAAGAACACCAAAATGTCAGAAAAATTGCCCAAAATTCCGGATAAATTTTATGAAGAAAAAGATCGATAACACATATTAAAATTCACTTTTAACATTTAAATAATATTTTTAAATGTAAATAAATTTATCATGGGCAGAATCAAAAGTTTTGAAATTATGATTAATTAATTTGACTTTTATCGACTTTTATCTCATAAAATCAATAAACTTGCAAAAAATTCGAACCAACCTTCAACCTTTTGCATACAATCAGTAGAAAAAATGCATGAAATACCATAAAAACTCCATGCACCGAATCAACTTCTAAATATTTTTAGTTAATTTTTAACTAAAATACAACATTTTGACTCGGTTTTCTACCAAAAATCATTAAAAATAGCAAAATAACTTCAAAAATCACCAAACTTAACCACAAACCTTTTAAGATCAGTAGGTATGAATGTCTCAAAAATTTCGTGCTAAAACCTCTTCTAACACAATTTTTGAGGTTTTATAAATTATCTCATAATTCATTAAAATGCTTAAAATCAACATGCAAATTACAAGCCTAAGCTCTGATACCACTTGAAAAATCATAGATCCATATTAGACTCTCTAATAAAAATTAAATTATCTCATAATTTATCATTTAGGTGATCTATGTAACATGCATGCAAATATAAAAGCATGAAAATGAAAGTTTAAGGAAAAACAATTTCCTTACATTGATTTTATGGTAAAAAGGGCACAAACTAGTTCACCTTACTAGTTTGTTCTTGAGCTTATAACAAATGGATGATCCTCCTTACAAATCTTCAAAGAGAAGATCTCCTTCAAGATGCACCCAAGAACTTACCCAAAAATAATAACAAGTATTCAACTAGAAACTTGTCAAAATAATACCCTTGATATTATTTGTAATATTACTAACATTTCTTAGTAATAAAAAGGATTACTAACTTCTTAGTAAAGATGAATAATGATTTTTAGAGAGATGATAGATTTTATGTTCACATGCAAAACATACAAACTGATGTTGTGTAGATAAATGAACAAAAGATGGAGTATAAGGAAGGGAAAAGTGGCGGGTGGATGCAGAGTGGGTAGTGGACAAATTGTCTTATATTATTTAATCTTACATCACATGCAAAATCTATATAAGATAACTTATGGTAGTATATAAGGTAAGGTGAAATGATTATGTGTGTAATCATCCACTACTCTATTTTACACAGTCCACTTGCCCATTTACGGGTCCATGTTGGGTCTCATATTTGTCGCACAAATACGTGTAATTTTATTTTAAACATCGTTTCATGTTTAAATACTTCCATAATTAATTCGTCCAAATCACTCCGTAAATATACGTGTACCACTACACATATTATTTACGTACTAATATTAATCACATTAATCAATTAGTACAATTTTAGTGAATTAACAATTAATTAACTAAAACCCGTCTCCCAAAAATTTATTATTCAATTATCGCATAATTAAATAATAACTGTCGTGCCTCGAGTTCGCAACTCGAAATCTCTCTAAAAATAATCGACTAACTTTTTAGTCTATAAATCAAGGGACTAAATAAATTGTATCTCATACAATTAATTAGTTGTCAATTGGGGATCGTTCCTTTAGGTGTGAACGAAAGGGGTCAGTTGATCACCGCCGTATCACGACAATAACGTCAATCTCTAGTCAGCCAACTGTTATTGATTTACGTTAATCAACTAACAAGGATCAAATAATTAAATATCTGATAATATTATTTTAATGAGATTTATTATGTAAACGCATTATTGTGGAGGACACTAACTCCAACAATCTCCCACTTGTCTGACACAAGGTGTGCGCTACCAATTCTCTTGTCCGTTTTAATCTCCCACTCAATGCAAGGTGTCTTTCAGGTCGCACTTGCACACGAACATATCGCGAGTGGTTTTCTCGATCGGGAGTGTGACTACCTGACCGGAAAAATCTCTCACAGATTTCTTCCGAGCGTGGCCACGCATTTGTTGTCATTAACTCCTCGAGTGGCCTTGAGATATAGTTTACCCAACGTGGGTGGACAATTCCTGTATGCCCTATCTATCCTATTGCACAATACAGATCACCATGACCTAGTAAATGCCCTTTTGGCCTCCTTTCACGGCACGACCTAGGACAAAAACAAAAGTCACTCGGAAATTGCACTTGCTCAGATAATAGTCTCCAGTCAAAAGAATCTACTCATTAGAACATCTTAGAGATCCCCGCCACGACCAGGCGTCTATAATAGAACTTAGGGAATCTTTAAATGGTCACTGTCCGGCAAAGTGTCACACACTCTGCCTATGTAGTCGACTAGTCATCACGCATGACCTTATGGTGTTTAACAACCATCAATCGACTTACAATCTAGTCACTCTGAGACGTCACCTCATTAAGTGACTAGGGACAAAATACAATGTTCATCTTATTCACTTGAATAGTGTTCAACATTGTCTCCATAACTTATTCAGATAAACATGGTATTCAATGTTTTCACCAAATCAATAATTGAGTTCTTAAAGAAACTCTAACAATGAATGCGATCATCACTTATATAAATATCAATACTCTATACAATATTTACATAACGATCTTTAGCAATTAAGGTATACTCCTCAATTCACATTGAGATGACATAACCATCATGTCTACCTTATGCCTACGGCTTTGGTTAGAGGATAAGCAACAGTTGCATCACTCTAATTTCCATTGTTATTTTCCTTTGTTCTATGCAATCTTTTCATCACATAGAGCATTTCTAAGTACACGTCTAAACAAGTTTTTAGACTCTGGTTTTAAAGCCAGTCAAACACTCCCACTGTTTTCACAGTCTCTCGGGAACGATATTCGGCTAACAGAACTACTCTAGTTCTATTAAAATCCGGATATCAATTATCTCTTTTACAACATCGGATGCTGTAATGCACTTAGCTTTCCGTTCATGATTTTTGTACGTATAATGATGCGTGTATTTTATATAAGGTTTTTACCTCATTTTTACACGCATTTTTGTACTATTTATGTAGCATCTGGCAACAAATACCCCCGAATATTCTACTTTGGTTCGTTTTATGTAAATTGAAAGAATAAACCAAAGAGGAGCTAAATCGAGCCTAAACTCGTCCCATTTGCATGCATTTATGGAGAACAAGGAGCCGGAGCTTGGAATCTATCACTTTGAGGACGCGTGAGCTAGTTTCGGAAGGTGTTTAGTGCCTAAACGTACCAAGATAGATCGATCGAATACTTTTCTAGTCGATTGAATGCTTTATATAATGAGTTTACTCGATCGAGCAGTCCCAGTATTCAATCAAGTAGGCAATACAAGGAGTTACTCGATCGAGTGGTTTAATTCCACTCGATCGAGGGGTTTGGTGCTTAGTTGCTCGATCGAATGGTTTATTTCCACTCGATCGAGTAGTTTGGCCTGTATTAAAGTTTTTCCGCCTATTTTCGTATGGGCTTTTGTAATTTAGTTATCGATTAGGTTTAGAGAGGATTTTCGCTTACTACTAATACAGTAGAGTGCGTAACTCTCCTCATTCACTTTTTACTCTATCATTTCCTACTGTTTCTTGGATTTTGATCTCTTTCTACCCTTTTGCTACTCGAATTCGGATTTGTGATCGGTATTATTATTCCTTCTTAATTCCTTAATCTTAATTGTTGCTTTATTTCTTTCTTTCCTTTGTTGCTATCATCTTTGCCCAATTCAATCTCTATTAGCTTTGTTAGTATATTTAATTTCAATTATCTATATGTTATTGTTGTTTCTTCAATAGTGATTCATAGCTAATTTCCCCTGCTAAGACTAGGGGATCCATGATTATGAAGGGATAGTAATCGATTGATTAGGTTAATGCTGGTGTAGTCTTTGTTGTTAATTGCTGCATTTGTCTGTATCTGTTTAATTGAGTCAACGCAATTAGGCATTTAAATCATAGTAAACCTTGACCTGGACCGAAAGGTTGGAAAGGGCGAGACTCGTAGCGAACAATAGGGCACTATAGTGAGGGCGAAAGTTAAGCTATTGTGCTTTAGGGCGAATTGAGACCGAAAGGAGATATTCAGTGCTCCTTAGACTATACTTGCACTAACCTGAAACCTAGATTACTTGACTGAATGATCATGGTGAACCGTCTGTTTTCGCTACTTTCCTTATCTGCTTAGTCCTTTTTCTCTGCCGTATTCTCTTTCTTACTCTCATTAGTTTAGAACAATACAATTAAAAACCCCCCAATTTGGTTACTGTGACGAACTTAGACAAAGCTGACAATTTCCCATCTCCCTGTGGAGATCGACCCGACTTCCCTAGCTATATTAGTTAGAGCCAGTTGGTTATTTTTGATAGGTATACGACTGCCCTGTCAAATTTTGGCGCCGTTGCCGGGGAGGTGGCGCAATTTTGTTGCTTTATTTAAGTTTGTTTCTCGTCTCAAGGAATTTATTCCTTGAGACTGATCTCATTTCTCCAAAGTTTTTGATTAGTTTTGCAGGTTATCTGTTTTCCTTTGTAAATTCTATTTGCCAGAATGCCGAATATAGCCAGCCATTCAGAGCCGAATGTGGATTCCCTTCCAAAAGGTTTCTTACTACCCATTACTGATTCGGGAACCTTTGGAATCCACCCATCTTACATACAGCTGGTCGAGAGAAATCTCTTTAGGGGGTACCTGAAGAAGATCCATGCAGGCATATAGATCGAACTGTTTACAGAGTATTGCTCTACCATTCCTCTTGCTGCTGGGGTGACACAGGACAAAGTGAAGGGAGCTCTCTTTCCCTTTTCTTTAGCTGATGATGCCCGGGAATGGTTGAGGGATTTAGATAGGGAGGCAACCGGTGTAACTGACTGGAGTTCCCTTGCTTTGGCCTTTTACAGGCGATATTTCCCACCGCAGCGCACTAATGCCTTGAGAGCTCAGATTACTTCTTTTGAGCAACTACCTACTGAAGATTTGGATGGGGCGTGGGCGAGGTTCAAGAAGCTCGTTCGTTCTGTGCCTCACCATGGTCTCAAACGTTGGTTCCTTTGTACCCAGTTCTACAACGGGTTATATCGAAACCAAAGAGCTATTCTAGATAGTGTAGCTAAGGGGAGATTCACGAAGAATGTTGAAGATGACCAACGGTGGCGCCTTATTGAAGAGATGGCCATTCATATTTCAGAATATAGAAATCCCCGAGGTAGTGAGCAAGTCAATGAGTTGGTAGTAGCTGCAGTAGAAAGTCCTAGCAAAGGTCTAGGTAATGTGGAGATTACGAAAGCTGTGAGTGAAATCGCACAGGTCTGTTCAATCACTGAGCATGTGGAGATATGCGGTAGATGCGGCATGGAAGGGCATGACCCTATTTAGTGTCTGGCAAGTATAGAGCGCGTCCTTGCTTATCAGAAATACATGCAAGGAGTTCCTTTTTCTCAATTGTATGAAGAGATGAAGAATGTTTCTACTCTTTCTACGCCAGCGCCGCAACCGGTCTCTCCTTCTGCAAACGAGGAAATTGCCGAACTGAAATCTTTGATGTTGAACTTAACACAACAGTTCGGGGAGAAATGCAATAGGAATGGAACCGTCATAGTTGAGTTGAGAGAACAAGTCGCACAGTTAACACTCGCGAAAGACCAAGCCAACCTTCTACCGACATGCGATCCAGTTAATGCAACAAATATCCAAAGTGGCCTTGTTCATGAGGGGCCAAAAGTACCAGAAGACGGGGTTATGACAGCTGACAATACCCCGGATGATGATTTGGATGAATTTCTAGACGAAATCCTTGCTGCGTGTTCTTTAGATACTCGATCGAGTGAAAAATCTACTCGATCGAATGAAATAATTCATCCCATCACTCGATCGAGTGATAATTGTGGTCGATCGAGTAGTGCCTAAATCACAGATGGTCGATCGAGTAATATTCTTACTCAATCGAGTAAAATAGCTGAAGAAATCATTCGATCGAGTGATAAAAATGATCGATCGAGAAAGCCTGAAAAAGAGGTCACTCGATCGAGTGAAGAAAGTGGTGGATCGAGTAAAAGCCAATGTGAAACCGCTCGATCGAGTGGTAAAAGTGCTCGATCGAGTACCAGAAGCAGCGGAGACCCTATTTCACTATCTAATTCCGCTACCGTGTCATCTTCCCCTGTTGTGGAGACGTCACGCACTGATAAAGGTAAAGCGAAAGTCGCGGGTCCACTCATTGCTACCAGAGTACCCTTCCCAAGTCGTCTGAAGGACGCGAAGATCGAGCGACAGTACGGTAGGTTTGTGGACGTTGTGAAGAACCTCCAGTGCTTCGTCCCTTTTACCGAACTTGTTACCCAGGTACCTACTTACGCTAAATTTATGAAAGATATTGTGACGCTTAAGAGAGAGCTAAGTGAATTTGAGACGGTTTCATTTATGGAAGAGTCTAGTAATTTACTTTTAAATAAGGCTCCACCTAAAATGAAAGACCCGGGTAGCTTTTCTATTACCTGTGTTATAGGCAATGTGGTTATTGATAAGGCTCTTTGTGATCTAGGAGTCAGCGTCAGTGTCATGCCCATGTCTGTCTGCAAGAAATTGAATATGAATCATCTTAAAGTGACTAACATTTCTCTACAGATGGCTGATAGATCTGTTAGGAGACCCTTAGGTGTCTTAGAGGACGTGCCTGTGAAAATAGGCAAGCTCTTTATACCAGTAGATTTTATTGTTCTAGACATAGCTGAGGACACCCGGACCCCAATTATATTAGGAAGACCGTTCCTTTATACAGCTGGGGCCACTATTGATGTCAAACAAGGGCGTTTGACTCTTGCAGTAGGGGATGACGCGATTACCTTCAGTCTGCCTAGTACTTTGGCTCGGCCAATGATAGAGGATACTTGTTATTCGGTTGATATTATTGACGAGTCTAATTATGACTTATGGTCGGGTTCTTTCATGAAAGACCCACTAGAAGCTCTTATTCATTTAGATGAGTGTGCAGATAGCCCAGATGACGATGACGCTGTGATGGATTTGCTTATAGATGATTTAGATGAGCGTGGACTCACCGACGCTGAGGGAGAGCAAGTGGAACAGATGATTAGCACTCTTTGCTCCATTGAGGTAAAGGTACCGGAGCGTAAGCCTCTTCCTTCTCATCTAAAATATGTTTTCTTAGACGATACTGAGCAATATCCAGTCATTGTTAATGCTAAGCTTGATAATGATCAGCTGACTTCCTTGTTAGCTGTACTTAAGAAAAACAGGAAAGCATTGGGTTATTCATTGGATGATATCAAGGGGATTAGTCCTGATATTTGTATGCACAGGATAGAGCTGGAGGAAGATCACAAACCTTGTAGACAGGGTCAGCGCCAGCTGAACCAGAAGATGCAAGATGTTGTGATGGCTGAGGTAATGAAGCTGCTCGACGCAGGTATTATCTATTCTGTTAGTCATTCTAAATGGGTGAGTCCAGTGCAGGTAGTCTCGAAGAAAGGAGGGACTACCGTGGTTAAGAATGATAAGAATGAGTTAATACCCACTCGAGTAGTGACTAGTTGGCGGATGTGTATAGATTACGGACAGCTTAATGCTGCCACCAAGAAAGATCAATTTCCCCTTCCTTTTATTGATCAAATGGTAGAAAGGTTAGCTTCTCATAAGTTTTTCTGCTATTTAAACGGGTATACATGGTTCTTTCAGATCCCTATCCACCCAGACGATCAAGCTTAGACTACATTTACCTGTCCTCAAGGCGTGTTTTCTTATCGCTGGATGCCTTTTGGTTTATGTAATGCCCCTGCCACCTTCAAAAGGTGCATGATGGGGATATTTTCAAAGTTTATTAAGTCTATTATGGAAGTTTTCATGGACGATTTCAGTGTTTATGGAAGTGATTTTTCTAACTGTCTGTCTAACCTTGATAAAGTGTTGCAGCGCTGCATCGAGGTTAATCTCGTGCTTAACTGGGAGAAGTGCCATTTAATGGTCAACGAGGGAGTTGTCTTAGGGCACTTAGTTTCTGATAGGGGAATAGAGGTTGATAAAGCAAAGGTGGAAGTGATTCAGCAATTACCTCCTCCTGTTAATGTTAAGGGGGTGAGAAGTTTCCTTGGACACGCCGGCTTTTATCGCCAGTTTATCAAGGATTTCTCAAATATTGTTAAACCACTTACACAGCTGCTACTTAAGGATGCCCCTTTTGTGTTTACTGATGACTGTCTTTCTGCTTTTCACAGGTTAAAGCAGGCCTTAGTCTCTGCGCCAATCATACAGCCTCCCGACTGGGACTTGCCGTTTGAGATAATGTGTGATGCCAGTGACTATGCACTAGGAGCGGTGCTAGGCCAATGGAAAGACAAAGCTTTAAACGCAATCTACTATGCGTGCCAAACTCTGGATGAGGCTCAAGTGAAGTACACTACCATCGAAAAGAGCATAGGCGTAGTTTATGCCTTAGAGAAATTTCGTTCTTATTTGATTGGGTCAGAAGTTACTGTTTTTACTGACCATGCAGCTTTGAGGCACCTCCTTCCTAAGAAGGAGGCTAAACCACGGCTATTGAGATGGATACTCCTTCTTCAGGAGTTTGATTTGCTGATTAAGGATAAGAAAGGAGCTCAGAACGTTGTAGCTGATCATTTGTCGCGACTGTCGCGACAAGAAGGGGAAGATTCTCTACCTATTGATGACTCTTTCCCTGATGATACTCTATTTGCTGTATTATTGTCTATTGTTAACCAAGAGCTTTGGTATGCAGATATAGCTAACTTCGTTGTCAGTGGCAAGCTGCCGCTTGACCTTTCTCATCAGCAGAGGAAGCGTTTTCTGTATAACGCTAAGCAGTATTTCTAGGATGATCCTTATTTGTTTAAGGAATGTGCAGACGGTCTCTACAGACGGTGTATTCCGCAGTGGGAGGTTAAAATAGTCCTGGAAGGCTGTCACTCCTCTTCCTATGGTGGTCACCACGGTCCATCGCGCACCGTGGCTAAGGTACTTTAGTCTGGTTTTTACTGGCCTTCTTTGTTTGCTGATGCTAAGTCTTTTGTTTCAGCTTGAGATGCTTGCCAACGATCAGGGAACATTTCAAAGAGACATGAGATGCCACAAAATGGTATCTTAGAGGTTGAGGTTTTCGATGTCTGGGTCATTTATTTCCAAGGACCGTTCCCGTCTAGTAAAGGTAACAGGTACATTCTAGTGGCTGTAGATTATGTGTCGAAATGGGTTGAGGCAATTGCCTCACCTTATTGTGATGCCAAGACCGTGATAAAATTTTTTAAAAAGTCATATTTCCCCGATTTGGTGTCTCTAGGGTCGTCATTAGTGATGGGGGAATGCACTTTAAAGAAAAGAAACTAACTTCCATTCTGTCTAAAGTTGGTGTCATCTGCAGGAGCTGATAGCTGCCTACACCAATGGAATATGGCATCTGCAGACTGGGTTCACCACAGCTAGTTGTTATCAATGGCTTATGGGGATCCGTCCTAAGGTAAGTTGGGAAAGGGTGATATGGAATGAGTGGGTGATCCCTAAACATCAGATCATGGGCTGGCTTCTAGCTCATGGAGCTCTCAGAACCAAAGTTAAGCTGATCAGGTATGGGGTGGATATTGATGACAGGTGTTGGCTTTGTGGACAGGCACCAGAAGACTTGGAGCATCTGTTTTTTGGGTGTGAATACAGCACCAGGATAGTACATCAGCTGCAACAGAAAACTGGGTTGATATTACCAGTTTGCAATGCACTGGACTGGTGTATGCAGGATATGGGTAGTAAGATGCAGAAGGGGGTGAGAGCAGGTCTGGTTGTGGGAGCTGTTTATCACATATGGTATCAAAGAAACAAATGCCGGAATGAGGGTGTTCTCCTGAGGCCACACAAGGTTGCTGCAAACATAGTTCAAGACATGAAGATGAAAGTCCATGGTAAAGGCAGACATAAGTTTACTATCCTAGAGCTTGATTGGCTTAAGGATATTGGTCTCATGTAACTGAGCTTTGGTCGTTTTGTAATTCTTAAACTCCTTTTTTGATATATATATATATATACCTCTCACATTTCACCAAAAAAAAAAATAAAGTTGGTGTCCAACACCGGCGTGGTTTGGGGTATCATCCCCAAACTAGTGGTCAGGTTGAGGTCTCTAATCGCGAGTTGAAAGAGATCTTGTCTAAGGTAGTTTTTAAATCACGGAAGGACTGGAGTCTTAAGTTAGAAGATACATTATGAGCCTACAGAAATGCCTTTAAGACATCAATTAGTGCATCACCTTATAGGTTAGTTTGTGGGAAATCATGTCACTTACTTGTTGAATTGGAATGTAAGGCTTGGTGGGAAATTCGTGAGCTTAACTTTGATCCTAAGTTGTGTGGTCAGAATCGTCTTTTACAGCTAGATGAGTTGGAAGAATTTAGGCTTAATGCCTATGATAGCTCGCGCATTTATAAAGAAAAGACGAAGAGATGGCATGACAAAAGAATTCTACCTCAGGAGTTTCATGTTGGGCAAAAGGTCTTTCTTGTTTAATACCCGATTGCGATTATTCTTGGCAAGTGAAGTCCAGGTGGAGTGGTCCTTATACGGTGACGGCTGTTACCAAATTTGGATCCGTGGAGCTCGAAGATTCCGAAGGAAGTAGGTTCAAGGTGAATGGGCAATATGTGAAGCATTATCACGAGGCAAATGAAGCAGACAATCGTGTTGAAGTCTTGTACTTCGACGAGCTAGATGCGCCAGTTAATTGATGCCAGAAAGGTCGTGTAGGACCTCTTAAACATGCGCTCTCCGGGAGGCAACCCGGACTATTTTATTGTATTTTTGTTGAACTATTTCCCTTCCTGTAGTTTTTTGTTGAACTTTAGACGCTGTTCTATACTCCCTTTGTATTCTCCTTGCTTTTTATTCGCGTTTTGCAGGTGTATCCACTCGATGGAGTAGTTTTTCTACTCGATCGAGCACTTTTGGGATAATATTCACTCGATCGAGTGATATATATACTCGATCGACAAGCTGCAAAATCACGTTTACTCGATCGAGTGATTATTTTACTCGATCGAGTCCTTCCAGACACTAGTTCACTCGATCGAGCAATTCCTAGCTACTTGATCGAGTAGTTTTGTCTTCTAGCTGCTACTTTACGTCTATTGAGCTACTGCTTGACTTCCTTTAACCTCCCATATTCATGGTCGGTTTGGGGAGGTCCCTCTTCACGACGTTTTGTAAGTATTCCGACTCCACTTATCCTTTTCTCCTCAGTTTACATTTCTTTCCCTATTTTTGGTACAATCAGGGCATTGTACGGTTTGGTTGGGGAGGTATGTATCCATATCTGTGTCTGCATGTTTTCTTGCATTTTCGCTTGCTTGCACGTTTCATTATTTTCGCATGCATAGTCGTTTTTAATTCAAAAAATCACATAAAATTCAAAAAATTTCACGTTTAATTTGAGTCGGAACGTTTGAACTTTGACGCTACATTGAATCCTTTCCTCTGCCTTGCATATTCTTGACATATAGTTGGCATGATAATGTGCATGATCTACGAGTTTTTGTTTCTCTCTTATCTGAACAAATAGACTTGACTCACATATCGGCAAGTTACATTACATTCTGTGGTTAGAGATTTATAAACCGGTGACATTCATGACCGGTTTCATTTAGGATGTGAGTAGTACTCTCTTTAAGACATGTAACATCAATTTGCATAAACATGAGTCCAGTCTTCTTAATACCTGTATGCATTCGGTCTGTGGATGGTGACACATGTTAGGAGAGGCAGTTCCCTTTTATTTCATTCTACCCATGAGCCCCACATAGCCAAATTGCCTTTTTGTCCTATTAGCTACTATCTATAATTTTTCCTACCCTAGCTAAGCTAGTGACGAGTAGCTGTTTAGAATGTTTTATTGCAGTTTGGTTATTTTTTATTTGAATTCAGAAGATGGTGGAAGAATTGAAGGGAATGAAAGAAAAAATGATGAATGAAAAAAAAAAAAAAAGAATGAAGAAAAAAATGATAAAGAAAAAGAAAGAAAAAAATCATGTGCAGAGATATGAGAAATTGTACGGATGATTTTCACTCCCATGTCAATTTACATCTTATGGGGAGTTGACAAGTTCTTGGTGTTTCGTGAGTTGAGTGCATGGATTTTGCGCCGTTTTGTTTTATTATATTGAGTATGAAGTTGGGATGCAGTTCAATTTTTGGATTCGTTGTTGCTAGCCTGGCTATTAACCCCACACATCCAAATTAATCTTAGCCCCTTCTTACCCATTACCTCACTTACCCAAATGTAAGTCCTCGGCATGTGTCTTGGTCATTAGTATGGTTGGAATGCATATGTACGGTTGTAGAGACTTTATTCATGATCAACTGCATGCATGTTCTTACAGGTCGAGTTAGGTGAGTGTCTTTACTTCTTTCTATCTTTCACATATATACTCACCTTTTGCCTAATTTTGAGTGATGAGCGACCCGTGAGAGTCCGATATCTTTTGAGTCTTGCAAGGTCGACTGTTCAGTAAGTTTGAAACATTGATTTAACTCGTTTGCACTTATCATTTGCCACTTTGTTAGTTGTTGCATTAAACTGGCTTTGGTGGGTGATTTGTAGCTGATGTGTTGGTCCCGTTCCATTGTTTATTCTTAGTTGCATTCATAGTTTGCTTGGGGACAAGCAAAGGTTTGGTTTGGGAAGATTTGATGCGTGTATTTTATATAAGGTTTTTACCTCATTTTTACACGCATTTCTGTACTATTTATGTAGCATCTGGCTACAAATACCCCCGAATATTCTACTTTGGTTCGTTTTATGTAAATTGCAGGAATAAACCAAAGAGGAGCTAAATCGAGCCTAAAGTCGTCCCATTTGCATGCATTTATGAAGAACAAGGAGCCGGAGCTTGGAATCTATCACTTTGAGGACGTGTGAGCTAGTTTCGGAAAGTGTTTAGTGCCTAAACGTACCAAGATAGATTGATCGACTACTTTTCTAGTCGTTCGAATGCTTTATATAATGAGGTTACTCGAACGAGCAGTCCCAGTATTCAATCAAGTAGGCAATACAAGGAGTTACTCGGTCGAGTGGTTTAATTCCACTCGATCGAGGGGTTTGGTGCTTAGTTGCTCGATCGAATGGTTTATTTCCACTCGATCGAGTAGTTTGGCCTGTATTAAAGTTTTTCCGCCTATTTTCGTATGGGCTTTTGTAATTTAGTTATGGATTAGGTTTAGAGAGGATTTTCGCTTACTACTAATACAGTAGACTGCGTAACTCTCCTCATTCACTTTTTACTCTATCATTTCCTACTGTTTCTTGGATTTTGCTCTCTTTCTACCCTTTTGCTACTCGAATTCGGATTTGTGATCGGTATTATTATTCCTTCTTAATTCCTTAATCTTAATTGTTGCTTTATTTCTTTCTTTCCTTTGTTGCTATCATCTTTGCCCTATTCAATCTCTATTAGCTTTGTTAGTATGTTTAATTTCAATTATCTATAGGTTATTGTTGTTGATTCAATAGTGATGCATAACTAATTTCCCCTTCTAAGACTAGGGGATCCATGATTATGAAGGGATAGTAATCGATTTATTAGGTTAATGTTGGTGTAGTCTTTGTTGTTAATTGCTGCATTTGTATGTATCTGTTTAATTGAGTCGACGCAATTAGGCATTTAAATCATAGTAAACCTTGACCTGGACCGAAAGGTTGGAAAGGGCGAGACTCGTAGCGAACAATAGGGCACTATAGTGAGGGCGAAAGCTAAGCTATTTGTGCTTTAGGGCGAATTGAGACCGAAAGGAGATATTCACTGCTCTTTAGACTATACTTGCACTAACCTGAAACCTAGATTACTTGACTGAATGATCATGGTGAACCGTCTGTCTTAGCTGCTTTCCTTATCTGCTTAATCCTTTTTCTCTGCCGTATTCTCTTTCTTACTCTCATTAGTTTAGAAAAATACAATTAAAAACTCCTCAATTTGGTTACCGTGACGAACTTAGACAAAGCTGACAATTTCCCATCTCCCTGTGGAGATCGACCCGACTTCCCTAGCTATATTAGTTAGAGCCAGTTGGTTATTTTTTATAGGTATACGACTGCCTTGTCATATAACACTTATACATACACATCCTTCATATGACATCTTTTATGTATGACTTCTCATACATATTTGTTTTATACATGTATATCTTCTTATACATATATGTATAACTTGTTATACTTATTATTCTTTATGCACATAACACTCTTACATGCTAACCATTCCTTAATGAGGCTCATAACATTTTATAAGCATAGGAATGTAACCGTATAACCTTTTACACGAAATTCATTAATTCCTCCATTCAACAAAAGTAAATCCTCAGTGCTTCTCAAGTACTCAAGGATGCTCTTGATAGTAATCTAGTGACACTCACTAGAAAATGATTAGTAATGACTTCTCATATTCTCAACATGATAAGTCCCGACGAGAGAAGCTTTTAGCATATTTAATAGATCCTGTAGCGAAAGTACAAGAGATCAAATTAATTGTTCAACAACTTGAACGAGTCAAGAATCTTATCACATAACACTACTACAAAAATAGGCTTAGAGAACTGTTGAAATGATCTTTAGATAAAGCCTTAGAGGCGTTCTTTAGGTCAGCATTCTCTAAAGCTTATAAAACGGTTGGAAGAGGCGCTTTCTATTCACAATCATAGAGAACTGTTGAAATTATCTTTAGAGAATGCCTTATAAGCGTTCTCTTTTCATAGGAATAGAGAACGGTGGGCTTAGCCAACAATTCTCTATTCTTCTTTTTTTTTAAAAAAAAAAAATACTACTACGTATATAATATAAATGGAGAAATATTGAAAATTAAAACAAAGACACAAAACAGGAGAAAGTAGTCACTTTTATTACTCCAAACCTAGCATACACCGTATCATTAATCACCACCCCAAACACCATATATACTGAAATACGCTTTATACCAGCTTCTGATTTGCAAATAATAAGTTATGCAACTAACTTAAGATACACCTATTATACCATAAATACTGAATTTCCCTCTTACGACCTCTGCAGCATGTGTTCCATGTCCTTAATTATTTCCTATAGCATGTCTTCATTAGAAGAAAACCAGTTGCAACCTGCTGCAACTATCCATTTGCATCCATAGGTGATAATTGTAATGCAGCAAGTCAAGCCATAACCACCATATATGAACTGCATCCATAGATGATGACTTGATGATAATTCAATTTCCCTTATAAATTGCTAGCCACATGATGTGTCAACTTAGACAGGCATATTAATAATACAAGTTACTAATTCAGATACGATGAACTATTACGTATATTATGCAACTAGAAAAAAGAATCATTGTTTGGTATGAAACAAAAAGTAAAAACTTACTGGCTCATTAGTGTTTGATACTTGTGCTATCTTCAGTCCCTTGTATAATCTGTCATATGAAAATTTACAGACAGGAAATGATATCAGATTGAATTAAGAGATGTCTGGTAAGAATAAACAAAATTGATCATAACTCAAAGGAACTTTAAGAAATTTTCAGAAGTACATGAATATTTTGGAGATGTCATCTTTAAAGCCCGTAACAATACACTAAAATTGATCAGAATATAAGCTCACTATTATACCCAACAACTAAAATGTTCCAGTAATCACAAGTTTAAGGATAATCAACAATTTTAAAGATAATTGAGAAATAATTATCAGTAGAGATTGTTAAGGAAATTAGAGTAATAGGAAGATAAGAATCTACCTAAAGGCAACCATCACTAATTGAGAGATGTGAATATGTGATTGCCAGCAGTGAAAAACATACCAAACAGCTTAGTGAAAACCTTCTTCAATTGGTCCACAAGTTCATTCCTCATGCTTTATAGCTCCCGATGCAGCAATCACCTGTAAAAATACGACATAAATATTCATACTTAAACGAAAAAATTACGGTCAGCGAGGTCGTGGTGAGCGTAAGATACAATTCTAGTGAGCGACACCAATTAGCAAAAGATACAATTACAATGGGCGGTATGGTGAAAATCCCAAATCATGATGAGGACTTAACCACGATAATTCAAAAATTAGCTACAAAAACAGAAATACAAATCACGATTATTACTCAAAATTAGAATCTTACAACAACCAGGATGGAGAATACCATAACACAACATATCAGTCCTGTCACCCATAAAAAAGAAATTTATAACTTTTTGCCAAGCGAATCTATTGGCTTACTTTAATAAGCAGGACTAACTAAAGTAAAGCAAACATATATCAAGGTTTAATAATAAGAAAGAATGTAATGTAGAGTAGAGAATATGGAAAAAAAAGTGATACGTGTAATTAAATCCTTTGTGTTTCAGTAATGCTGCTGACAGAGAGTACCTAGAGCAACCTCCATCAGCTCGTAGAGTTTCAAATCACAATTTTAAGCAAAAATTTGACTTCCAACAAACACAACACACATGCCATATACTCCAACTTATCGACTAGGCTACTTGTATGACTAAAGCATAAATCAAGGCAGACATTGAGTTTGGTTAGTATCATTATCATACAACAATCAAGTTTAGCACAATAATCGTTTTTGTTGTTCATAGAATCATAGTACAATATAAGAGCTTCAAGTAAGTCATAGTCCTTAATACCAAAGAATCAAACATCAATCAAATAATGAAAGAAAAACAGAACGCTACCTTGGTTGATCCTGGTTGTGACATCCGAGGCCTCTTGAAGCTGTGGAAAAACATGACAGACCCCATGTTCATCAATTACGAAAATGTGATATTGAGGTAATATCTAACATAATCAAATGAGACATATAAAATCAATACAAAAAAGCCCAATAATTGCAGCACATATATACGAATACTGAGGAAAGCACATGGAATACGAATATATTGAATACAAGAGGTGTGAAACAAGAAACAAACCTCACTTCTATCAATTTTCGTCAATTTTCCTCTTTATTAAAAAAATCCCCAATTTCTAGGGTTTAATAAAGTAAAGACCTTAGATTAGCAAAACCAACCTGCAACTTTCAAAGAAACAAGTAAGTTTCTCGATTAATATGCGGAATTCGAACCGTGACAAAAATAAATTCTCAAAATTTTGGAGTAATGTGAACAAACCCTAGAAATTTCGGACCAGATGAAGAGGCGGAAAGTGGTGGTGCACAGTTGTGATGCGATCTACGATGTAAGGGAGTTGGTGGCGGTTCTCGATAGTCGACGAAATACGGGTGATGGAGATTAGTGAGGGTGATGGAGATTACTGAGGGTGAGGATTAAAGGGGTTTATTCAATTAAAAAACATGGGGGGTTGTATCTTTGTTTTGCTAAGTAGAGTGAAGTACGGTGTATAATACTCCGTAGATTAATAGGATTATTATTATTATAAAGAATAAAGGAAAAGTCGGATGGGTTTTAGTCCGATTATTTTTTTTATTTTTTATTTTTAATAAATGTAGAGAACTGTTAATATAAAAGGCGTTCTCTATTCTTTTTTTACATAACGCTTATCTAAGAAAAGCGTTCTCTTTATTTCTAGAGAACAGTTATCTTACTGGGCCGTTCTCTATTAGGCGTTACTTATTCCTATCTTTGTAGTAGTGTAAGTCTCTTGACTATAATGCTAATATCCATAGAGATATATCTCATTAGATCCGGATATTTAATATGCGCCATGCTACTCTGAAGTATTCACCCGAGAATATTTCTAGTCACTAATATATCAAACACATATTTAGACTAATAAACATCACCTTAGCTACATTTCTAGTCACTAATATGTCAAGCACATATTTAGACTAAGAAACTTACTTTAGCTCCCACTAAACTCCATATATCATCATGGTACCTCGACACTCGAGTAATACCATTTTGATAGACTACATGGTTGAACCCAAAGTTCCAACTCTTTGACGTATATAGATCACAAAAGGGATCTTTCAAGCATGCCAGACTTCTTAGCATTGACAAGATCAACAAAACTTTTCCGAAGGAGAAAGTTTCGTTATCCTTTTGCCTAAACTCATCCTCATGAGAGGCTATATTGCTAAGCCCATACGAATTGATAAAGGCATTTGGGTTGTCACAAACTCTCTATAACAAACCCAAATTTTAAACATCTTATGTAACCTTTACGACAAGATCAAGGTAACCAACTAAAGTATTCACCTTAAATCAAGTCACGAAAACATCTCGTGTTTCCTTCCTTATCGCATTGTCTGCAAGGAGATCAATTCGAATTGCATGGCGACACGCCATCACATAGAATTCATACTATAGAAAAGCCTTTGATGAGGGTTTCAGATTCATCACTTTTGAAAATAACGCAATATTATCGCAAAATTATCTCCTTATAACCACTGAGCCACAATAAAGAACGTCTTCTTGCATTGTACTCACCAGTGAGCCTTAATAAAGAACATCTTCTTGCATTGTACTTAGTTTGTAGGTCTTGGACTTCCGTAAGTTCAAAATTTCTCCCACTTTGTCGTCCAGAAAATGAAAATCTTTCTGGAAAGACAGCATTACGAACCACAAACTGTTTGTTCTCGTTTTGGAGGAGTAAAAACCAAGTGGTTCAATTTTGGATATCCCTCACAAATACATAAATTGGTTCTGAAAATAAACATTTATGGTCCCAAATGTATAAAAAGACAAGTTAGGGACTCTCCCTCTCCATATCTCATATGGAGTCATTTAGGCTATTATAGTCGGGTTTTAAACTTTTAGTGAGAAAATAGCTTACAAAATTGCGAAAAACCTCAAACTATATCTCATTAAATTCGGTTTATATACTTGACTACACCATACTCTATGGTGTCATAAGGAGAAGGTATTATGTGAACAGGTTCACAATCTTCTTAGTGATTATCAAGGTCATTACTTGATATTACCCATTTGATCTTCAAAGTCATTACTTTGAAACTTCCGATCAACATCTTGATCTTGACGTGCTTTTGGTTTACTACTTCATTTTGAAAATATTCCACGTTTCACAAATCACTTTTATGTCTTATTAAATAGATACGAGGTTTTCATATCTACTTAACAATACGGTAAAAGTAACCAAGTATGTATATTACCAACTATCGGCCTTACACATGCGTATGTATATGGTCGATCACCTCACTATTGTGTTTCTTTTCTACAAAAGAAAACATAATACATGCACACATAATATAAGACTCACAATCAAATGGTTGTTCAGTGTCCTTTTCGTTTACTCGTTTGAAACAAATTTACTTGAGGTTTGATCAATTGGGTTCACTAGATTAGAAACTTTAAAATCTACTAGATAGTATAATATTTAGTTTTCGTGAAGAATGTAAAATTCCTCTAATTTGAGTGGTCTAAACCAACCACCAAGTTATCATAGGAGTAGGTACAACCTTTTGTTTTAAATCACATGAGTGATGCCTTCTATGTATAAACATAGATGATTACATTCTTTTAAAACCAAATTAAGGTACATTTGTCCCTATTGAAATTATTGGTACTCTAACACCATTTCTATACAAAATGTCCTATGCTAGACGTCTTACGTTTTATCAATTCATGTAAACTTCTTTACAAAGAAATGATCCATACTTGATATCTCATACCAAGATAGTGGAACTAGCCTATTGTTTGAGTAGACGTCTCATTCAACATTGTCCTATCGCATACATCTAGGGTTACTTCTTGTTAACTCCCACTCACTTTCACATTCCTTTTTGCTTTAACAAGCAAAGATGAATCTTATGAAGACCTCTCTTCATGTCATTCGTGATATTTTATACACTTAGTAAAAGTGAATTACTATAAAGTGAATGCAACATGTGGCTAAATCTCAACTTCTTGCGAAATTGGACTACCTAACCGTTCAATTGTTATCATATGCCTAAACTCTTTAGCGGATAAACAATCGATTTGGCCTTTCTCGAATTGAGCCATTTGACGGTATCATATTGGAGTGTTCTATGTGTTTTTGAAAACTCTTTTCGCAAACTTTTGAATTACTCTTGAGTAATTAAAGCTAATATGTCATCTTCATGACGGAGGTGTCACTTCCGAAATCAAGACTCTCTTGATAAAATGTGACTCCCTTTTAAACTCGTAATAAGAGTTTGCAACATGAAAACCCCTTTTAAATATGTATGGATGTTAAGTTGTATAATAATCGCAAAAATCGTTGTAAGCTTATGTAGGTGAATTGGTAAATAATATATCCAATCATTGCTATCAAATTCCTTCAAAGAAACCGCTTCCTATGAAAGAACGAAATGAGTATAATAATAAATAGAGGATGAAAGGAGGATGAAGTGCGAGATGTCATAGTAAATACGTTAAAGAACAAAAATAGGAAAAATTAACATTCAATGTTTTAAAAAATACTTGTGAAAACATGTTCAACAAGTTTTAACATTTATATAATGATCTCCAACTAAATTATATAAATGATTCCAAGACCCAAATATTAAACAAAAATGAGCATCGCTTGGGTGAAACATCCCATAATTGTGTAAATTCGGTAAGTCACGTTGACTAATTCTACCTCTAGAACTCTTGGTCGACGAATTTCCTTAAATCCATCTACTAGCCCCGGAACACAAGACCGTCTTATATCCCGTTGAGTCCAACAAATTTTGGCGCGTGATAACCGCTTACCACCCTACTTACTCAAGGTAAAAAGAGAACACCCCGCTTGGGCGAGCGTGGCTCTAATGAACAAGAGATTCATAGGTGTCACTAATTGGTAAGGCTAATCTCAGTTTTAGTTATGTGAGAGATCTTTTCAATTTAGTCATAAATTCCCTATAAGTGAACTAATTCGGTGAATGTAAATGACGTGAATTGACAATCGCGAAGATAAAATGCATGTGAATGGCGATTTTGGCATGCGCGAAAATAAAACAAGCAACCAAGTAAGCATATGAATAAATCCTAGTATGGCCACTTAGTTAATAAAAAACTAGTCTGTTACATTTCGGAAACCAACTCCTTGGTCCCTTGCCTCTTCATTCCAAAAGTGGCTTCTTCTTGTGGGATTTAGAACGCCTTCCAAAAATAGACTTGTCTCGATGTAATCCGTCTTTTGGAAACGCCGGTAAGAATAACTATTACAATTGAATTACATAGCTATTCCTATTATACATTAATTAATAAAATAAATAAAACTTTTAATTAATTACAAACCGACGATACGAGATCGTATTTAAATTACAAACAAATCAATATTCCCATTCATTTCGGGTAATAACGATTAAAATAAACTAGGCCATACTAGGTACAACAAGATAAATACTTTAAATAAATGATAATCATTCATTCAACTTAAATAAGTATGCTTAAAATGCTTTAAAATCATGCCAAAATCGCCCTATCTATCAATCGTTGGTATCCATCTCGGTTTTTGTGGATTTAATCGATTTTTAACATGTAAAAATCTATAATCAACTCTTAAATCTCATTTAAGTCCAGACTAATTTTCCAAACTGTTTTGAACTTCAAAATTAGTCCTCGCTAATTTTAGGATAAATAATTAGTTTGATTTGGTGATATTTTGCTAATTTAATCGATAAAATCATAATATTTAACTAAAAATCAAAAATAATGGAAACATTACCCAAAAAATAGAAACAAAAATTTTTAGTATTATGGAACACTCCCAAGAACACCAAAATGTCAGAAAAATTTCCCAAAATTCCGGATAAATTTTATGAAGAAAAAGATCGATATTTATCGGTTTTTAACCACTACAACCAATAAACATCAAAACAAGGTGAAAACACATATTAAAATTCACTTTTAACATTTAAATAATATTTTTAAATGTAAATAAATTTATCATGGGCAGAATCAAAAGTTTTGAAATTATGATTAATTAATTTGACTTTTATCGACTTTTATCTCATAAAATCAATAAACTTGCAAAAAATTCGAACCAACCTTCAACCTTTTGCATACAATCAGTAGAAAAAATGCATGAAATACCATAAAAAATCCATGCACCGAATCAACTTTTAAATATTTTTAGTCAATTTTTAACTAAAATACAGCATTTTGACTCGGTTTTCTACCAAAAATCATTAAAAATAGCAAAATAACTTCAAAAATCACCAAACTTAACCACAAACCTTTTAAGATCAGTAGATATGCATGTCCCAAAAATTTTGTGCTAAAACCTCTTCTAACACAATTTTTGAGGTTTTATAAATTATCTCATAATTCATTAAAATGCTTAAAATCAACACGCAAATTACAAGCCTAAGCTCTGATACCACTTGAAAAATCATAGATCCATATTAGACTCTCTAATAAAAATTAAATTATCTCATAATTTATCATTTAGGTGATCTATGTAACATGCATGCAAATATAAAAGCATGAAAATGAAAGTTTAAGGAAAAACAATTTCCTTACATTGATTTTATGGTAAAAAGGGCACAAACTAGTTCACCTTACTAGTTTGTTCTTGAGCTTATAACAAATGGATGATCCTCCTTACAAATCTTCAAAGAGAAGATCTCCTTCAAGATGCACCCAAGAACTTACCCAAAAATAATAACAAGTATTCAACTAGAAACTTGTCAAAATAATACCCTTGATATTATTTGTAATATTACTAACATTTCTTAGTAATAAAAAGGATTACTAACTTCTTAGTAAAGATGAATAATGATTTTTAGAGAGATGATAGATTTTATGTTCACATGCAAAACATACAAACTGATGTTGTGTAGATAAATGAATAAAAGATGGAGTATAAGGAAGGGAAAAGTGGCGGGTGGATGCAGAGTGTGGTAGTGGACAAATTGTCTTATATTATTTAATCTTACATCACATGCAAAATCTATATAAGATAACTTATGGTAGTATATAAGGTAAGGTGAAATGATTATGTGTGTAATCATCCACTACTCTATTTTACACGGTCCACTTGCCCATTTACGGGTCCATATTGGGTCTCATATTTGTCGCACAAATACGTGTAATTTTATTTTAAACATCATTTCATGTTTAAATACTTCCATAATTAATTCGTCCAAATCACTCCGTAAATATACGTGTACCACTACACATATTATTTACGTACTAATATTAATCACATTAAGCAATTAGTACAATTTTAGTGAATTAACAATTAATTAACTAAAACCCGTCTCCCAAAAATTTATTATTCAATTATCGCATAATTAAATAATAACTGCCGTGCCTCGAGTTCGCAACTCGAAATCTCTCTAAAAATAATCGACTAACTTTTTAGTCTATAAATCAAGGGACTAAATAAATTGTATCTCATACAATTAATTAGTTGTCAATTGGGGATCGTTCCTTTAGGTGTGACCGAAAGGGGTCAGTTGATCGCCGCCGTATCACGACAATAACGTCAATCTCTAGTCAGCCAACCGTTATTGATTTACGTTAATCAACTAACGAGGATCAAATAATTAAATATCTGATGATATTCCTTTAATAAGATTTATTATGTAAACGCACTATTGTGGAGGACACTAACTCCAACAATACCTGCGTCGAGCAGCTTCATTACCTCAGCCATCACAACATCTTGCATCTTCTGATTCAGCCGGCGCTGACCCTGTCTGCAAGGTTTGTGATCTTCCTCCAGCTCTATCCTGTGCATACAAATATCGGGACTAATCCCCTTGATATCGTCCAAGGAATAACCCAAAACTTTCTTGTTTTTCTTAAGCACAACTAACAAGGAAGTCAGCTGATCATTATCAAGCTTAGCACTAACAATGACTGGATATTGCTCAGTATCATCTAAGAAAACATATTTTAGATGAGAGGGAATAGGCTTATACTCACGTACCTTTACCTCAATGGAGAAAAGGGTACTGATCATCTATTCCACATGCTCTCCCTTAGCGTCGGTGAGTTCACGCTCATGTAAATAATCTTTAAGCAAATCCAACACAGCGTCATCGTCATCGTCATCTGGGTTATCTTCACACTCATCCAAAAGCATAAGAGCCTCTAGTGGGTCCTTTATAAAAGAACCCGACCAGAAGTCAAAAATAGACTCGTCAATAATATCAACATAATAGCATGTGTCCTCTATCATTGGCCGAGCCAAAGTACTAGGCTGACTGAAAGTGATCGCGTCATCCCCTACCGCAAGAGTCAAACGCCCTTGTTTGACATCAATAGTGGCCCCAGCTGTACAAAAGAACGGTCTTCCTAATATAATTGGGGTCCGGGTGTCCTCAGCTATGTCTAGAACAATAAATCTACTGGTATAAAGAGCTTACCTATTTTCACAGGCACGTCTTCTAAGACACTCAAGGGCCGCCTAACAGATTGATCAGCCATATGTAGGGTAATGTTAGTCAATTTAAGGTGACCCATATTCAATTTCTTGCAGATAGATTAGGGGCATGACACTGACACTGGCTCCTAAATCACAAAGAGCCTTATCAATTACCTCATTGCCTATAATACAGGTGATAGAGAAGCTACCTGGGTCCTTCATTTTAGGTGGAGCCTTATTTAAAAGTAAATTACTAGACTCTTCCAAAAATGAAACGGTCTCAAATTCACTTAGCTCTCTCTTACGCGTCACAATATCTTTCATGAATTTAGCATAAGTAGGTACCTGGGTAATAAGTTCGGTAAAAGGAACAGTTACCTGGAGGTTCTTCACAACGTCCACAAACTTACCGTACTGTCGCTCAACCTTTGCGTCCTTCAGGCGACCTGGAAAGGGTACTGTGGTACCAATGAGTGGACCCGCGACTTTCTCTTTGCCTTTATCAGCTCGTGACGTCTTCACAGTAGGGGAACATGACACGGTAACGGAATTAGATGTCAAAATATGATCTTCGCTGGTTCTGGCACTCGATCGAGCACTTTCCTCATTCGATCGAGTGAATTTATCTTGAGAACTACTCGATCGAAGTGTTTGAGCCACTCGATCGAGATCTTGTATTTCACGCTCACTCGATCGACCACAATTGTCACTCGATCGAGTAACTTCTTCTGCCAGATCACTCGATCGAGAGGAATATATACTCGATCGACCATCCTTCATTTGGGCACCTCTCGATCGAGTAAGATTTTTACACGATCGATCATCTGGATTGGATATTTCACTCGATCTAGTAGTATTTTCACTCGATCGAGCGCCTGGACAATATACAGCAAGGATATCGTCCGTAAACTCGTCCAGCTCTTCTTCCAGGGCATTATCAGCTGTCACAACCCCGTCTTTTAGCAGTTTTGGCCCCTCATAAGCATGAGCACTTCGGAGATTGATGGCGTTGATTGGGTCGCACATCGGTGGATGGTTAGCTTAGTCTTTCGCGAGTATTACCTGCGTGACCTGTTCTCTTAACTCCACGATAACGGTATCATCCTTATTGTATTTCTACCCAAACTGTTGTGTTAAGTTCAAAACCAAGGATTTCAGTTCGGCAATCTCCCCATTTGTAGAAGGGGGGTCTGGCTGCGACATTGGCGTAGAAGGAGTTGAAACATTTGTCATTTCATCATATAATTGAGAAAAAGGAACTCCTTGCTTGTATTTCTGATAAGCAATGGCGCGATCTATTCTTGCCAGACAACCAATGGGGTCATGCCCCTCCATGCCGCATCTACCGCATATCTCCACGTGCTCAGTAATTGCATAAATTTATGCATGCTCACCCATAGCCTCCGTAATCTCCACATTACCTATATTTTTGCTAGGACTCTCCACTTCAGCTGCTACGAACTCGGTAACTTGCCCACTTCCTCGGGGATTCCCATATTCAGCAACATGGATGGCTATCTCCTCAATAAGATGCCACCCTTGATCATCCTCCACATTTTTCATGAATCTCCGCTTAGCTACACTATCAAGGATAACTCTCTGGTTTCGATATAACCCATTGTAGAATTGGGTACATAAGAACCAGCGCTTGAACCCGTGATGAGGCACAGAACAGACGAGCTTCTTGAACCTAGTCCAAGCCCCATCTAAGTCTTCGGTGGGCAATTGCTCAAATGAAGTAATCTGAGCTCTCAACGCATTAGTGCGCTGTGTCGGAAAATATCGCTGTAAAGGCCAAGGCAAGGAATTCCGTCGGTTACACCGACCGCTTCCCCTCTAAATCCCTCAACCATTCCCGGGCATCATCGGCTAAAGAGAAGGGAAAGAGAACTCCCTTCACTCTATCTTGTGTCACCCGAGCAGCAAGAGGAATGGTAGAGCAATACTCTGTAAATAACTCCATGTGCCTGCACGGATCTTCTTCAGGTACCCCCCTGAAGAGATTTCTCTCGACCAGCTGTATATAGGATGGGTGGATTCAAAAAGTTCCTGATTCAGTAGTGGGTAGTAAGAAACCTTTTGGAAGGGAATCCACGTTAGGCTCTGAGTGGCTGGCTATATTCGGCATCCTGGCAGATAGAATTTACAGCCTGGGGCAGGTATGACAATGTTCATTTTCTAGAACACATATCCTACAAACTAATCAAAAACTTTGCAAAAATGAGACCAGTCTCAAGGAATAAATTCCTTGAGACGAAGGACAAACTTAAATAAAGCAACAAAATTACGCCACCTCCCCGGCAACGGCGCCAAAATTTGACAGGGCAGTCGTATACCTATCAAATATAACCAACTGGCTCTAACTAATATAGCTAGGGAAGTCGGGTCGATCTCCACAGGGAGATGGGAAAATGTCAGCTTTAACTAAGTTCGTCACAGTAACCAATTTGGGGGTTTTAATTCGGTTGTTCTAAACTAAAGAGAAAAAGGCAAGAGAATAAAGATTAAGCAAATAAGGAAGAAGCAGCTAAGATAGTCGGTTCACCAAGATCATTCAGTCAAGCAATCTAGGTCTCAGATCAACGCAAATATAGTCTATGGGGCAGTGAATATCTCCTTCCGGTCTCAATTCACCCTAAAGTACAAATAGCTTAGCTTCCGGCCTCACTACAGTGCCTTAATGTTCGCTACGAGTCTCAGCCTTTCCAAACTTTCGGTCCAGGTCAAGGTTTACTAGGATTAAATTCCTAATTGTGTCGACTCAATTAGGTAGATATAATTAATAGTAGCGATTAAGAACAAAGACTACACAAGCATAAAACCTAATACGTCGATTACTATTCCTTCATAATCATGGATTCCCTAGTCTTAGCAAGAGGGAATTAGCTACACATCATTATCGAGTCAACAACAATAATATATAAATAATAGGAATTGAACATGATAATAGTAAACAAGATGAAAACAAATAAGCAATCGCAGGGATAATAGAAGAGAAAGAAGTATTAGCAATAAGATCAATTAAGAGTAAGAATTAAGAATAAAAAGGGAAAATAGTACCGATTACAAGTTCCGAATTCGAGCAATAGAATAGAAATGAATAATGGAAAAAGAAGCAGTGAGTAAAGATGATCTGTGGAAGAGTTAGGCAGTCTACTCTTTAAAGTAGCACACGAAATATCCCCCTAAACCTAATCCAAAAGCCTAATTATAAAAGCCCATACGAAAATAGGCAAAAAAACACAATTACAGGGTAAAACCACTCGATCGAGTGGAATAAGACCGCTCGATCGAGTAACTAAGCAACAAACCCTTCGATCGAGTGGAAATAAACCACTCGATCGAGTAACTCCTTATAATGCCTTCACGATCGAGTAATATTTCTGCTCGATCGTGTGATCTTCATGTTATAAAGCATTCGATCGACTAGAATAGTGGTCGATCGAGCTATTTTGGCACGTTAGGCACTATGACACCTTCTGAAATCAGCTCACGCGTCTTCAAACTGATAGATTCTAAGCTCCGATTCCTTGTTCTCCATAAATGTATGCAAATGGGACGAGTTTGGGCTCGATTTATCTTCTTTTCAGTTTGATCCTGCAATTTACACAAAACAAACCAAAGTAGACTATTCGGGGGGTATTTGTAGCTAGATGCTACGTAAAATAGTACAGATATGCGTGTAAAAATGAGGTAAAAACCTTATATAAAACACACGCATCAGGTAGAATGTGATGCTCAAGCATTGGCTCTCTTCCCTCCCTCCAACCGGTTTTATGCATAGAAAAGCCAAAGGCTTTTCTCTTTTTAATTCACATTTTTCACTACATAATTTTTATAGTGTTGGAAAAATTATTATTCTCTACAATTTGTGAAATAAAACTTAGAGAAATAAACCTCACAAATACTCCTCTCTTTACCGAAATACAAGAGAACAAAACACCATTTTTGAGTCAAATTTTAAGCTTGTTTTAATTAATACTAGTCTTATATTAATTAAAAAAATTAAGGGGTTACCTTGGGTATAATTCCTGAGGAGATATTCTCAACGTGAATTTTATTATTCCATTTTGGAAAGCTCAAGAACTAGTAAGTAGGTGAACTTACTAGTGCCCATTTATCCGAAATTATCAATGTAAAAATTGATTTTTCTCCTTATACTTTGTAATAGTTTTGCATGCATAAGATCCGTTTTAATTTTATGACTAAATTAAACTATCATACTATGAATATGTAAACATATGAGATTAATGAATCCTAACATAGACTACCATAAAAATCAGGGATTTCTACCTTTACATCGTTGTTGTGCTCTTGTTGAAAATCCTCGACCATGGAGTCCTCCGAATCTGGCTCCTGTTCTTGGGTACCTCGGCCTCCTCTTTCACCCATGTAAGCACGTCCTCTACCCCTGCCTCGTGGTGGTTGTCCTCTTCCTCTTGGTGGTGTTGGAATGTTAGCCATGATAGCATTGAAGGAATCCAACATCAAGTCACATTTTTCAGAACATTGAGTGACTTGTGTTTCAATTCCGGTAAGCCTCTCTTCACTCATGGTTGTTTTTTGTGTTTTTGAAGGTGGTTAAGGTATTTAATGAACACATACCCAAGACTAACACAAGATGGAATGTGTTATAACCTTGCTCTGATTAACACTTTGGAGTAAAACATCTAGGACTCGATTTTGGATAGAATTAGGACTCGGTTTTAACTGTTTAATGGACTGTTTTGTGTGCTTAAGAGGAGATTAAAACGAGCACAAATAACAAAGCTTTGGGCAGAAACTCTAAGGACTTGAATTGAACAATTAAATGGACTGTTTTAAGGACCACCAAACAACACAAGGACAAATTTAAAAACTAACAAACGACTCAACCAAAACAAGGCATGAAACAGCCTGGTTTTGACTAAAATAAGACTTTATTTATCTTGAGTAATTTGAATGAAAACAACGGAAATAAGATTGGAATTTAAATATGAACTAAACATTCAAATAACAATTTCCACAATGACTTAAGGCAACGAAAATAGAAACTTTGGGACTGTTTTGACACGAAAATAAGAACAAGTAACCGGGATATGACTTAAACTAGATCACGAAGCAGGTTTAAGCCTTGGAATTAAACTTAAGCTCACAAAGTAAGAGCTAATTCCGCCTCGAACACTAAGCAATGAGGGGTTTTCTGCACTAAGCAAGAAGAAAGTTGATTGAAAACTTCAGTTTCAAAGTCATATTTTAATTCAGTCAAATCTGAAGTTCTCATAAGGGTTGCTGGGTTTATATAGACCAAGCCCTACAATCTTGACCCTTGATTACAAACTACATCTAAGGGCCACAAAAGGCGCTGCTATATTACAAGGGAATGGCAGCCTAGGACCTTACAAGACCTTACACAAACTGAAAATAAAAATGACATAAAGCAAAGAAATGATAAGTAAACTAATAGTCCAACCCTCCTTTGTTTGCTTGCTCAACTCCTTATTTATGCAATGTGGACTGGTTTGGCTGCCTTAGAACCATGTGGGGCTCTTATAAATAGCTTCCAAACGTCCTTTGAGCTTTGTTGGATCAAAATAGGAAAGGTTGAAAGCGATGTTTAGCCCATACTCCACAACCGGGTTCCCATGGCACCTTTGCAAGATTCTTCAATTAATTTTTGATTGGTAACACTTGGAGATAAAAGTTCTGAGACAAAAACGTCCTAAACTCATCATAGAAGAGTTTTAGGCCATAAAATGGCATGTGTTCTTAGATGGAATTGGAATTGGACCTCATTTTAGGAGATGGCCCAAAACCGTGGAAAATGGACCTTGGTGTTGTTTCCAATTTCACTTCAATCCCTCCCTCTTCAAAAGGACTTGCCCTAAAGTCCTTGAAATCATCATCCTCAATTTCCTTATAGCTTGGACTGAAGTCCCCAACATCGAACGTCCCATGGATGCCCCAAAGAACGACCTTGTACTTGTTGAACCCAATTTGCTTGATTACTTTGAAAGGACCCTTTTCACTTGCTATGGACTTGTTTTTTCCTTTCTTAAGGACTCTTTGCTTGCTGATTTGAACCAACAAAAGGTCCCCGGGCCTGAATATGCGAGCTTGCTTAGGAACCATAGACATTTCCTTGTATTTCATGGCCTTAGCATGGATGGGAGGTTCTCTTTCAACTCGTTTCTTGGCTCCTTTCCATTCCTCAACAATTGGCTCGAAATTTTGCATTTGGGCAGCCTCATTGCCGTGACCTGTTGGAATATGTGTCCTCCGACAATAATGCGATCACAACTGTTGATCATAATCATCACATGTTTAAATCTCATTTTAAGAATACATGTGGGATGTAATTATTTACAGTCAACTGGTCCACACATATCGAAAATGATTGGCTGACTAGAGTTTGACATTACTGTCGTGCGATGGTGGTGATCAGTTGATCCCCTTAGGTCATACCTATAGGGAAATACTCTTAATTGATCATTTAATTAATAGTATGCCGATACGAGTTAATTAAATTGCTTAAAATTGACGGATAAGTTTGTGAGTAAAATTAACGTGTCTCATTGTAAATTCGATTAAATGAGATACGTCTAAGTAATCAAATTGTTTTATTACTTAAATTAATTTATTGTTTATGAAACAATTAAAATAGAATGAGTAATTTATTATAACCACATGTAGATGTGTTGTATAATAATATAAACCATTATGGTGCAAGTAATTACGAATTACTAATCGATTTTGTATCTGACATATTTTATGAGTATGTTGATTCTTAATATGTTAAAAATACATTACAAATTCACATGTCAAGTAACATGTCACATATGTCACAATTGACAAATGACAAAATAAAATGGACTACCCATTTTATCTTATGTGTACCGAAATAAGGGAAGGGGTTAGGATTAATATTGTGTTTTTATTTTTAAATAGGAACATGATAATTAACCCTAATGACTAGCCTTTCATGCCTAGTCTCACCTTGAGAAGGAAAAAGCCATGCATTGGATCCCCTTAGACCTCCCCCCACCGGTTTTTCCCACTAAGAGGAACAAATGGGTTCCTCCATGATTCATTTTCATGTCATTCTATTTTTCTAGTGTAAGAAAATACTCTCTACATGTATGATACATTTTAGAGAAATTAAAACCTCACAAAACTCTTCTCTCTCAACCAAAAATAAGAGAGAACAAATAAATATTTCGTGTCAAAATTTTAAGTAAGACTTGTATTATTTCTAGTACAAAATAATATTAGTTATTAAGAGGTTTCCTTGGGTATTCACTTTTGGGAGAGGTTCTAATTTGGACCTTTGTTCATCTATTTTAAGGAAGTTCAAGAACTAACAAATAGGTGAATTTGTTGGTGCCCATTAATCCGAAATCATATAGTAAGATTGATGATTTCTTCTCTTATCTTAGTTATGTTTGCATGCATAAGATCTAGCTTTTATTTTATGACTAAATAAATCATTTCATATATGAATATGTAAATTAATGAGATTAATAAATCTAACAAGTGGTATCAAGAGCCTTAGGTTGTTTGCAAGCAAATCGGTTTATAGTTTTTCCGAGTTATATGATTAACATACAAAACTAATTAGTTTGGATTTATGAAGATAAACCGTAAAATAATTTTGCATGTTCAAATTTTCAGGTCCTAAGTTATTTTTAGGACATTTTTGGTTTATTTATGGATTTTATTGTTCATCTTATATAATATCGGCATTAAAATGTGATTTTTATGATAAAAAAGTCATTTTTGGACGAAAAATAGCTAAAATTCGAATTTTTCAGTGGTTTTTGGATATGTTTTCACATATATTATCTACTGATGGTCTGTAAATTTTCATGATAAAATGAGTTGTTTTGCTCGAAATATGGATTTTTCAAGTTAAAATCGTATTTAAATGGGTAAATAGGTTAATATGAGTTATATTTCGAATCTGGTCTTGGAGTTTAGTATGTTGTCACATGCAATTTTACAAGATGTGTGTACAATATTTGGCTATAATGAAGTCTTTATGCATGATTTATGAATTTTTGATGAAAAATCACATAAATAGTGACTATAATTAGTAATAATGCTAAAACATACTTCATGACTAAAGGAAGAACGTCACATGTTGCATTTTATCATATACTTCAGATCTAAAAGTGAAAAGTTAATAAAAATAATTTTTCTCATATTTTTATGGTCATAATTGTTAAAACCGATAAACCGCAACATTGTTTTTCTCGATAAATTTTCGAAATTTTTAACCTAAGTTTTGAACATTATGAGTGTCATGGTATTTTTCCAGAATGTTCATGAGTTTAAATATCAAATATCAAATTTATTTGAAATTTTTATAATTTAATTTGAAGTTTATAGCATAATTTTGTATTTTTAGGTCCATTTATGAACAATATAAGAAATCAAGTTTAATTATTGTCAAAAGTTTTAGTGGAGACTAATTTTGAGTCCTAAGATGGTTAGGGTAATTAACTTGTACATAAATATGAATTTATGTAATTATTGTGATTTTAATAAGTTCAATCACGCAAATCCGTAAAAACCGATTAATATACGATATTGGCTCTGAAAAGGCGATTTAGCATAAAATCGAGCATGTTCATACATATTATAATGCTGAATTTTATTTATGATTGTCATATTTCAATTTTATGTAATTTTTGAATTATGTAATTTTACTTAATATGGCCTTAGTTTTAATTGATATTACCCGAAATGTATGGGAATATCGATTCGGATGTAATTATTGTGATCTTGTATCACCGTTTTGTAATTTAATAGATTTGTTTTTATTTTTATTACAAATGTATAATAGGAAATTATGTAATTCATTTTGTAATTTATTTATTGCGGAGTTCCTTGAAGACGGTGCCACTCGAGAAGGCGATCCATCAAAGAAAGTGTTGCCTTGAAGTGCGTGCCAAGACTGAAGTTCAAGGGACCAAAGGAGTTGGTTTCCGAATTTGTAATAGTTTATTAGATTTACTATTTTAGGAAGGCCATACTAGGATTTTTTTTTATGCTTTGCATTTTTATTTATATGTTGCATGCATCGCTAAATCGCCATACCTAAACATGCATTTTTAAATTGAGTTTATCGACCGTGTCAATTACAATTATCGTAGTTCACCGCTTTAGTTCACTTAAAACGTGATACATAATAAATTGACATGACCTCTCGCTAAAATAAACAATTAAGACTTAGCCTTACCAAAAAGTAGAAACCATGAAAACCTATTTCATGAGGGAGTGCACTCGGCCATACCGGGGTACAAACCTTGTTACGTAGGGGAAGTGGGTGATAAATGTCTATCCACCGAATTCATGTTGAAAAGGGATGAATTGGCCCTACCGTGCCCAAGTTGATGTGGATTTGGATCATGGAGACATTTATTCGAAATTTGGGTTAAACTCAACAAAAGTATTCTCAACCATTGTCGGATGTGTTTTGGGCTAAAGATAAATATTAATATAATTTTATCGACCAAGAGTTCTAAAAGTAGAACCGATTAAAGAGTTAATCCACCGAGTTATATTGATAAGGGATGAATCGGCCCTACCGTGCCCAAGTTAATATGAATTTGGATCCTGGAATCATTTATTATAGTTGGGTAGAGGTCACTATATAAATGCTCATATCTTGTTATATTATTTACAAGTATGATTTAAAAGACAAATGTTAATATTTCCTTTTCCTCCATACTTGTAGTTCATTACAATGAATCCATCAAATGCTACTACACCGATAACTATTGAGTCTTACCACAATGTTTTTGACGACGTTGGATTCAACAATGATTTCGACACTACTAGAGAACTTCATTTTGGGATAGGTTCGGATGGAAACATAAACTTCATCACTTATTCTAGACCACCTACTACTACAAGATCTCTTGTGAGCCGGTCTCAGGAAGACCGCCTCATAAAATCTATAGGATCTTTATCTTTGGAAGAGAAAGATGCCAAAACTAGTGGGAGCTCAAGCAATCAAGCTCTTGCTTATAAGGGCAAAAGATTCAAGAAGAAGGGAAAGAAAGGGAAAAACTTCAAGCAAGTTGAAGATGAATGCCATTATTGCTATGGCATGGGACATTGGCTTAGGAATTGTCCTATATATTTGCGAAATATATGGGAAGGAATCATCGTTCCAAAAGGTAAAATTCCTAAGGAAATTTATGTTATTGATGTAAATTATACTTCCACTACGATATGGGTACTGGATACCAGTTGTGGTTCTCACCTTTGTAATCATTTACAGGGGTTAAGAGACGTGAAGAGGCTTAACAAAGGAGATGTGGATCTACGCCTTGGAAATGGAGCTCGAGTAGCGGTCGAATCCAAGGGGACTTATGTATTAGCTTTGCCTAATGGATTTGAGTTGTATTTACATAATTGTTTTTATGTGCCTACACTTTCTAAAAACATTATTTCTATCGCTATGTTAGAAATGGACGGTTTTTGTTTTGTCATTAAAAACAATCGTTGTATAATTTCAAGGAAGGACTTGGTTATAGGCCAAGCTCCTTCCATTAATGGCATTTACATTTTAGAAACCTCGAATCCAACTAATGACATCTACAACATTCAATCAAAGAAACTCAAATCAAGTGATCCAAATGAATCGTTCATTTGGCATTGTCGATTTGGTCACATAAACGAGAATCGCATCAAAACATTGATTTCGACTAATGTGATTACACCATTTGATTATCAATCATATGGAACATGTGAATATTGCCTTATTGGCAAGATGAATCGTAATCCTTTTAGCGGTAAAGGAACACGAGCTAGTGAGCTATTGGGACTCATACACACCGATGTGTGTGGACCATTGAGTATCACCGCTCCAGGAAATTATGACTACTTCATAACCTTCACCGACGACTTGAGTAGACATAGGTATGTCTATTTAATGAAGCATAAGAGTGAAGCTTTTGAGAAATTCAAGGAATTTCAAAATGAAGTAGAGAACCAATTGAACAAAAGGATAAAAGCACTACGATCCGATCGTGGTGGAGAATATCTTAGCAATGAATTCGATTCACACTTGAAAGGTTGTGGCATAATATCACACTTTCCTCCTATTCAACTTCTATGCATGGTCTAACAAGACTCGAGTTGGTTTATATCTTATAAGTCAAGTTGAGTAGATAAGAGATGGGTAAAAATGCAAGGGCTCATAGGCTTAGCATTTCATCAAACATAACATGTGCATAGGTTGACATCACAACAAGCAAGCAAATTAATTATGAAAACATATTAGATTAAACATGATTAATCCCATGTTGATTTCCCCTAATTACCCACTAATCCTAGTTAAGGGAAACTACTCACTCATTATCATGGAAAACATGTCATTAATGGTGGCAATCATTACAACAAGTATAAACATGATAAGAGCTTAAGGAAATAAACAATAAAGAGTAAAGAGTAAAGGAATTATACCAACTTAGGAATGATCCAAATATAAAGCAAAGAATAAAAGAAGAGAACTTGATTGATTGATGAAGGGATGTCAATCCTCCAATAATAACCTAATAATCTTCATTTACCCAAAAGTAATAAACTTGAACAATAATTAAGGAGAGATTAATGTTTAATTTTGTGAAAAGATTAAATTAATCTATTCTAATATACTCCTAATCTATTCTAAGAGAGTTTTCTAATGTGGAAGCCCCCCTTTGATTATCATCAAAAATGGGGTATTTATAGTTGTGCCTCCCTAGGTTAACTAAGGCTAAACTAGTAATTAACAATTCTAAGTTCTAAGCAGGGAATCGCAAGTATTTCGGAGAGATGGGCATATTTGCTAAAGATGCCATGGTCCGCTCGTCCAAGAGGTAGGACGCTCAGATTGTTGCATTGAGGGACGAGCGGCTGAGAAGTTGGGACACTCGGATTCCTCTTTAGAATCTTTCCCTTCGCAAACTTCTTATTCCCGCAATGTTGGTCTTTACTTCTTGCCCTTCCTTCAATACCCGTTCAACCAAGATCGTCAATGTCCTTCCGAATAGGCTCAAGAGACGGGAATTTTCTGCCTAATTGTCTCTTTTCGTACAAATCAAACACAAAACAATAGGAAAGCAAAATAGGAAGCATTTGACGGGTAAAATAGCTATGAGACGCTATAATAATATGCTAAATAGGTTCAAGTAGGGGACGAAATGTGCGCAAATATCAGTCACATCAAATATCCCCAAACTGAACCTTTACTCGTCCCGAGTAAAGAAGTGGAAAAAACTAGACCTTTACTTAAACTATCCTAATAACATAGCCGATATGAGACAATTAGCGGGTCTCACTCCGCCCCTTCAACTCACAACAAGACAACCACTAGGTAGGATGCCTTCTTGCAAGGCAAGGTGGGGCTTTCCAAAATGGCGATACATCCAATAATTAAAGCACACAAAACAAGTAATGGATGCCTCTACAAAAACGAATAGCCACTTTCCTCATCTAAGTGGCGGAAATTATCTAAAGGGGAAGCAATTCAAAGGTACACACTCCATTATAGATATGGTTTCTTCAAACTACTAAGCCTAGAAGGATACCAATAAATCACCTCCAAGTTGTGTCAAGCTAGGGTACCTTTGTCCTCAATCGTTAAATACTTTTGTTAAGAATAGACTCCCTATGGTGTTAGAAACACTGGAGGATCGCGGAATTCCCCTTCTTGCCTAGACAATAAGAAGGGTCGTCCCCTCTCTACCATGCACAAAAGGGGATACGATGGATAAAGAGATCAATAGAATTTTGAGTTTTATTTGGGAGTTTGCTTTTGTTGTTTGTTTTTCCCCCCAATTTCTTGTGGCATATAACATTTGAGAACACTTTCTTTTTGCCATTTCTTTTGATGTTTGGCATTTCAATACTTGACAACTTTCCAACTATTTGCATTTTCTTTTGAACATTTTCAAAGTCACCCCATTTGTAGTGAGGGTGTTTTTTTGAAGCATAGGAGTTTTCATTTTTGTTACTCCTCTTTTCTTTTGATGCATTTTGCAAACTTTTTCTTTTCTTTTCTTTTCTTGAACTCAAATTGTTGAACAATTTATTTTTGTGCCCATTCCCTTTGATGACAAAAATATGGTAGAACATGTATGAATGATGGTTGCATGGTTTCAAGGGTCACCTTGGAATAAACGGTAGCCAAGGAGTTATCACACCACAAGGTACTCTTGACTAGGCCTTAATCCATGGGTCAAAGAATACTAGCATGACACATCCTAGGGTGTTTTACAAGTATTCTAACAAGCAAAGTCTTAAGAAGAAAAAGCATCTACTAGGGCCTATATACACTTGTCAAGCTTCCCAAGTAGACGGTTTCACAAAATTTTTCCTAAATGCAACTATATGCCATGATGCAACTAACATTTATACATCCTAATGCATATGCTTCTACCAACTAGTATGCCAAATAATCTAAATGCAATCCTAAATTCACATTGTTTTTACCGCATCAATCAAAATAAAGCCACATAGTCATTAACATAAAGAGGAAAAGGAGATTGGAAATATCATACCATGCGGTATTCAATATCCTCATGTCTCGGATGTGGCATAGTCGATCAATGTGAAAAAGGATGAACAAACACAATATATACAAACAATATATACAAGACTACACTAAAAAGGAAATGAACATGTTTTTGTTTTTTTTTTTTCAATTTTTCAATTTTTTATGGTTTTTATGATTTATAAAAAGACATGTTTTGTGATTTTTCGAAATTTTTCAATTTTTATGCATTTTTGGAATATAAATTCTCATCCCCCAGTTTATTTTTGACATTGTCCTCAATGTACATGTAGGAGTAGAAATGAAAAAGAAAGTACATGTTTTTTGGAATTTTTTTTTTTGATTTTATGGAAATTGAAGTACAAATGCAATGATATGATATGAATGAATGCATGATCTAACTAAATGCAATTCTATATGACATATATAACAAATGACTGCAATCTAAACTATACTAGATGATGCATGATTTCTAGTAAACTATGGTCACCTATGACCAAACCTCCCCAAACCGATTTAAACACTATTTCTAGTGTATAAAAGAACACAAATTCTCATTGATGGCAGCCATATTTGGTCTTCAGCTGAAGACGGGCCAAATGTCGCCATTTTAACTACAAAATGTTACCATTTTAATGACAAACTATTATAGCTTTAAAAATTATTTACCTTAAAATGGTTACATTTTCATCTTAAATGGGTGACATTTTGCCCGTCTTCAGCTGAAGACCAAATATGTCTGCCATCAGCAAGACTTGCTGATAAAAGAATAGGATTGGTCATTAGTGACTATGCATGAATTCTAGTCTATATGCAACTATCTACATGGGGTATATCACAATGCAAACTATACTTTATGAACTAAATAATGTAAATGCAATATGAAATATAATACAAATGCAGGTGAAGGCTAAACTAAATGCAATGCATTATACAAAAGAGAGAGGGAGAGAAGAGTATTATACAAATGGAGGTGGTTAGGTAGGTATTTCTCACTCGTCATCATCATCTTGGTGGTAGCCATACCTACTAGAGCTTCCTCCTTGGTCATACCCTCCTCCTTGACCAGAGTATCCTCCACCTTGACCATCAAAGTTCCCGGCTTAGTTCCCTTGATTAGGGAACAAAAGATGTGGTTGAGCCCAAGATGGTCGAGGGCCATTAGGGTCGATATACCCTTGTTGTGCAATTTGGTAGTACTGAGGATAAAGGGCCATGTAGTTATCGACCCTCCCTTCATGCACCCCAAGATCAACTCTATTCATAAGAGCCATCAAATCATTCACATTTGGAGCATTGGGCACTCGTGGTGTGAATGGCGAGGATTTGGATATCGAGAAGGTAACTCGGCCTAGGCGAATACGGGCTCAACCTTGGGTCGGTACCGGGTATATTCCACCCCGAAAGAACAATAGAGGAACACCCTTTTGTGAACCATTCTACACTCCCATCTTGAGTGTAGGCACTCCACCAGTGGTGGTTGAAGACGACGTCTTCATCAATCAAAGTACTCCCCTCAAGGGGTGTATAAGTCCCATGGGTGTTGAACCCGGGACAAAGGTAGTTTTCCAAGATAGTAATTAGACCTCCCATCACGAAGGTCTTAAGTTAGGAGTTCCCTTGAGAGAAATCATAGAATCTCATAAGCATCTCAAGGGGGGGTATTGAAGTTGTACCTCCTTGTCCCCCGGACATTTAGATAGGACTCAAGGAATGTCAAATCGAGGAGAGTGCACCTATCTTGCTCATATCTCCTATTAATGGTGCCGGCTACGAAACGTTCGGTGATGCGAATCACCGGGTGTTGAATAGCAAAGATGTAGCATTGTTTTTGGTGAATGAAATCCCTCCCAGAAATAGCCTTCAATACTAGGTCCACATCAAAGTCGGGGGGTTTGTTGATGTTGTTTGTTGGTACAATAAGACCAAAAAATTGAGCAAATTGGTCAAGTGATAGGTTATGCTCAATGTTCCACAACCGGAACTCCATACCAACATTCACCCTCGTGTTTGAAACAATACGAAGACTACTAAAAAATCCCAAGGTAAGGCTAAGGTACGTCTCTTCATGGGCATGGAATAATTTCCCAATCCCTAAACCGTCAAAGAACATTTCGGTTTGGTACCTTATACCTAGGGTTTCTAACACCCTAGTGTCAATAAACTGATTTAGTTCGTAATGCTTACCTAGCAACTTGACGAACTTAGTACCGTGGCCATCGGATGTGAAGAGTATCTCCGAAAAGTACTCAAGTTGCTCTACCCCTCCTCTTATCACGGGATGAAAGTTTCTTGGTACCATCATTTGTTGAGGGGATGAAGAAGATGAGCCCTTGCATTTCTTGGTACCGGCTTCAACAAGCTTCTTGGCTTTTCCCTTGAGGTTCATCATTTTCGATTTGGGAGAGTTAGGGTTTTGTTGATTTTTGTTGAGAAGGGAGTGTTTGAAGATGAAGATGAGTGGATTTTGTTTAGATAAGATGAGGAAATGAGGGATGGTGGGGGTATTTTTTTAGAAAATAGGGGTGGGACGAGCGGCTAAGGGTCGGGCCTGGGCGGATAATCCAAGAAAAACGCAGGAATCCGAGCGTCTTCATGTATGGGACGAGCGTCTTCTTCAGGTGGTCCGAGCATCGAATGAAAAATCCGCTCGGATTTCGTTTCAGGATCCTGCTTCTTCTGGGAGGAACAAAAGACGAGCGTCCGAGCTTTGGGACGAGCGGCTATAATGGGACGGGCGTCCTCTTTAGAATCCGCTCGGAATCTAGTTCAGTCCCAAAATGTTCTTCAGGTATCCTGCAGGACGAGCGTCCAACTTGGAATACAGGCATCTTTCTCTGGACGAGCGTCTTGGGCAACAATCCGCTCGGATTTTGTGTCAGAACTAAACACCACCTAGAGGGAGGCTGAGGACGAGCGTCCAGGCCTCGGGGCGAGCGTCTTCCGCTTCTTTTCAGACTTTTATTTCTTTTTTTTTTTGCAAGATCGTACCCTTGCACCCTTTTGCTATTCATCCTTATCATTTTTTGGAATTTTGCTCAATAAGAATGTAAGAAAACTCTCTCTCACGTAAGAAATTGTAAATAAAAATGCGAAAATGTACAATATTATACAAGGTAAAGGTCCTAGAAATATCTTACAAATGGTGGTTTGAGATAGGACTCCACCAAACTAGTTCAAATTGTAGAGATTCTTGTCCATAGAGCTCAAGGCTCTTAGAAGGAGATCGAAATCTTGTGAAGAAGCTCCAAATAAGCATAAGTATGGTTTGCTTAACCTCAAGACGAAGCTTGGCCAAGAGAATTTGTCATTCATTCTTGTTTTCTTTCTCTTCTTGTCACTTGAATATTCACGATGCTTCAAACCAATTAGCCCATGATTCTTGTCATTATAAGGTAAGAAGTATGGTTCATGGTTGTCCGGAAACTTCCACTCACTACCTTCTTCTTCAACTTTGGTGATGATGATAGCATTCGAATTTATCAATCCTTCAAGAGTAGAAGGACAATCCTCATGGCCTTGATGATCGAGTTCCTTAGAGGTTGACATTGTGGGTGCCAAATTTTCACAAGTAGCTTCATGTGCAAGTTTCTTTTTGAGCTTTTCCACCAAGTACCCTTTGTATGATACTTTGACCTTTTGAAGAAGGTCCACCATATCATCTCCAATAATTATTGGCTCCATGGTGGGCGCTAAGTAATCTTCATGGGAAATAGGGAAGGGACATTCATCTTCATGATAAGATATCTCAAATATCTCAAGGATAGGCTCCTCAAGCAAGGTGATATCACAAGTCCATTCCTCTCCCATATTCCAAAGGTCCTTGTAAGACACGTATTCTTCGTGGGCCTGTTTTATGGTCTTATCATCATTACTATATTCATATGAATCATAAATGGGCGCTTCATGCAATTCTTTCCCCAACATCTCAAAGTTCACATCAAAAGACACACCCTCACACTCACAAAGGCTAAGAGTATTTGGCTTACTCAACCTCGTGTCTTCTTCATCAAATACCACACTTTCATACTCACAAGAGCTCAAGGAGGTTGGCTCTTCCCACTCTTCATTTTTCATGTCAAATGTTACTACTTCAAATTAACATTCATGATCAATTTCCAAAGAATGGTGGGGAGTGATTGCTTGGGATTCTTTCATTTGGGCAATTTGAATCTCCAACTCCTCACCTTGGGTAACAATGCCTTGAAGAACATTGTCCCTTTTTTGGCTCTCCTCTAGCATTTGTTTGAAGAAATTTTGTTGATCTCCTATCAGTTGGAGAATCACATTTTGAATGGGTTCATTTTTTGTTGTGGGTGGGTGTGAAAGTGGTTATATAGTGGCACTTGAAATTCATTATGAAGTGGGTATTGGGTGGGTGGTTGTTGTGGATATTGGATGTGGTGATTTTGGTGGGAAAAATTGGGGTAGTAGTTAGGATTTCCATTGTATGAATAATAAGGTAGGTTTGTGTTGACTTGCTTCTCAAACTCCCCATACCCATAGTCATACTCAAAAGATCCACCACATACTCCATATGTCAAGTCTTGAGCCATCATAACTAAGACAAGGAAACAACTACAAGCATGGAAACTACACAAAAACGGTAAGAACAATCCTTGAGGAACAAGTTCCTCAAGATGAAAGCAAAATCAAAATAGATAAACAAGTAAGAACTTAATCACATAGCACCATCCCCGGCAACGGCGCCATTTTGATAGGTTAGATGTTGTCGGGTCCCCCAATCAAACACATTTATAATTCTCAACAAACAACTAGTTAGCGGTTAAGTCGAGGTCGATCCATGGGACGGTGTACTTTGGGTTCTAAGTCTATCTATCTCAATTTATGCTAGTGTCACAATTGTTTGGGTTTGTAGTTGTGTTCTAGACTATTTCAAGCAATAAAGTAAAGCAAACAATAAAAGGATGGATGTAAACAAATGATTAAAATTACTAGGATATCATGGGTTCATGAGGAAATCATGGGAGTTGATCATACAAACATGTTCATAAAGTTGAAAGCAATTAATGTTGTGGAGGAACCGAGTTGGTTTATGTCTTATGGATCATAGCAAGAGTTGGGTCCCGGAGCCGAATCGATTAGATTGTACAACACCTACAAGTCGACTTACTTTCCTCCTATTCAACTTCTATGCATGGTCTAACAAGACTCGAGTTGGTTTATATCTTACAAGTCAAGTTGAGTAGATAAGAGATGGGTAAAAATACAAGGATTCATAGGCTTAGCATTTCATCAAACATAACATGTGCATAGGTTGACATCACAACAAGCAAGCAAATTAATTATGAAAATATATTATATTAAGCATGATTAATCCCATGTTGGTTTCCCCTAATTACCCATTAATCCTAGTTAAGGGAAACTACTCACTCATTATCATAGAAAACATGTCATTAATGGTGTCAATCATTACAACAAGTATAAACATGATAAGAGCTTAAGGAAATAAATAATAAAGAGTAAAGAGTAGAGGAATTATACCAACTTAGGAATGATCCAAATATAAAGCAAAAAATAAAAGAAGAGAACTTGATTGATTGATGAAGGGTTGTCAATCCTCCAATAATAACCCAATAATCTTCAATTACCCAAAAGTAATAAACTTGAAAAATAATTAAGGAGAGATTAATGTGTAATTTTGTGGAAAGATTGAGATTAATCTATTCTAATCTACTCCTAATCTATTCTAAGAGAGTTTTCTAATCTGGAAGCCCCCTTTGATTATCATCAAAAATGGGGTATTTATAGTGGTGCCTCCCTAGGTTAACTATGGCTAAACTAGTAATTAACAATTCTAAGTTCTAAGCAGGGAATCACAAGTATTTCGGAGAGATGGGCATCTTTGCTGAAGACGCCATGGTCCTCTCATCCAAGAGGTAGGATGCTCGGATTGTTGCATGGAGGGACGAGCGGCTGAGAAGTTGGGACGCTCGGATTGCGGGCTCCTTGGACGAGCGTCTTAGCTTCTTGGACGCTCGGATTCCTCTTCAGAATCTTTCCCTTCGCAAAATTCTTATTCTTGCAATGTTGGTCTTTAGTTCTTGCCTTTCTTTCAATACCCGTTCAACCAAGATCGTCAATGTCCATCCGAATAGGCTCACGAGACGGGAATTTTCCGCCTAAATGTCTCCTTTCCTATAAATCAAACACAAAACAATAGGAAAGCAAAATAGGAAGCATTTGACGAGTAAGATATCTATGAGACGCTATAATAATATGCTAAATAGGTTCAAGTAAGGGACTAAATGTGCGCAAATATGAGTCACATCAATAATGACCGAATCCTTGACATTGGTAACATTTTTTCAGAGATGTGGTGTTTTTGGGTGGAACCATTGGTGCCTTGCCTTTGTCAAGAGTAGGTGTTTTATTTTGAGGGGTTGGTTCATCAACCTTGGTCTTGCTTTGGTCTTGGTGAGGGGCTGTTTTGGACGGTTGTTTTGTGTTAGTAGTCTTCCCCTTCCCCAATTTCTCAACCCTCAATAATAAATTCACAGCCTCCTCAAAAGACAACACTTGATGCATTCTTACTTGACTAGCAATCTTAAAATCCAAACCCTCAATAAGCCTAGCAATCTTTTGTTTGGGTTTCTCATTTAATTCACATTGCAAGGTTAATTGCTTAAAGTCGCGAAGGTAAGACTCAATGGGTTGTTAGTCTTGTTTAAGTTGAGTGAGCCTAATAAACATGTCTTCAGTGTAGTCTCTAGGCACAAACTTATCCTTAAGTTTCTTGTTTCAACTTAGACCATGACTTAATAGCCTCTTTAACATTTCTTCTCCTCTGATTTTTCAAGTTTTCATACCAAAGAGAAGCATAGCCTTTGAGTTTTAAGATTGCAACTTTGAAAGATTTGTTATCCGAATAATCTTTAAACTCAAAAACTCTTTTAACGGTTCTAAGCCAATCTAACAAATCCTCGGGGTTTAGACTACCATAAAAATCAGGGATTTCTACCTTTACATCCTTGTTGTGCTCTTATTCAAAATTCTCGACCATGGAGTCCTCCGAATCTGAAAATGGCTCCTCTTCGTGGATACCTCGGCCTCCTCTTCCACCCATGTAAGCACGGCCTCTACCCCTGCCCCGTGGTGGTTGTCCTCTTCCTCTTGGTGGTGTTGGAATGTTAACCATGATAGCATTGACGGAATCCAACATCAAGTCACATTTTTCAGAAAGTTGAGTGACTTATATTTCAATTCCGGTAAGCCTCTCTTCACTCATAGTTGTTTTTTGTGTTTTTGAAGGTGGTTAAGGTATTTAATGAACACAAAACCAAGACTAACACAAGATGGAATTGTGTTATAACCTTGCTCTGATTACCAATTTAGAGCAAAACATCAACGACTCGATTTTGGACAGAATTAGGACTCGGTTTTAACAGTTTAATGGACTGTTTCGTTTGCTTAAGAGGAGATTAAAACGAACACAAATAACAAAGCTTTAGGCAGAAACTCTAAGGACTTGAATTGGACACCTAAAGTGACTGTTTTAAGGAACACTAAACAATATAAGGGCTGTTTTAAAAACTAACAAACGACTCAACCAAAACAAGGCATGAAACGGCCTGTTTTGGACGAAAATAAGACCTTAATTATCTTGAGTAATTTGAATGAAAACAATGGAAATAAGATTGTAATCTAAATGCTTATGAACTAAACATTCAAATAACAATTTCCACAATGATTTAAGGTAATGAAAACAGAAACTTTGGGATTGTTTTGACACGAAAATAAGAAAAAGTAACCGGGATATGACTTAAACTAGATCACGAAGCAGGTTTAAGCCTTGGAATTTAACTCAAGATCACGAAGCAAGAAGAAAGTTAATTGAAAACTTCAGTTTCAAACTCATATTTTAATTCACTCAAATCTGAAGTTCTCATTAGGGTTTCTTGGTTTATATAGACCAAGCCTTACAATCTTGACATTTGATTACAAACTACATTTAAGGGCCACAAAAGGAGCTGCTATATTACAAGGGAACGGCAGCCTAGGACCTTACAAGACCTTACACAAACTGAAAATGAAAATGACATAAAGCAAAGAAATGATAAAGTAAACTAATAGTCCAACCCTCCTTTGTTTGCTTGCTCAACTCCTTATTTATGCAATGTGGACTGGTTTGGCTGCCTTAGAACCATGTGGGGCTCTTATAAATAGCTTCCAAAAGTCCTTTGAGCTTTGTTGGATCAAAATAGGAAAGGTTTAAAGCGATGTTTAGTACATACTCCAAAACCGGGTTCCCAAGGCACCTTTGCAAGATTCTTCTATTAATTTCTGATTGGTAACCCTTGGAGATAAAAGTTCTTAGACAAAAACGTCCTAAACTCATCATAGAAGAGTCTTAGGCCGGAAAATAGCATGTGTTCTTACACGGAATTGGAATTGGACCTCATTTTAGGAGATGGCCCAAAACCGTGGAAAATGGAGCTTGGTGTTGTTTCCAATTTCACTTCAATCCCTCCCTCTTCAAAAGCACTTGCCCTCAAGTCCTTGAAATCATCATCCTCAATTTACTCATAGCTTGGACTCAACTCCCCAACATCAAAAGCCCCATGGATGCCCCAAAGATTGACCTTGTACTTGTTGAACCCAATTTGCTTGATGATTTTGAAAGGACCCTCTTTACTTGCTATGGACTTGTTTTTCCCTTTCATAAAGACTCTTTGCTTGCTAATTTGAACCCAGGCAAGGTCCCCGGGTCTTAATATGCGAGCTTGCTTAGGAACCATAGACATTTTCTTGCATTTCATGGCCTTACCATGGATGGGAAGTTCTCTTTCAACTCGTTTCTTGACTCCCTTCCATTCCTCAACAATTGGCCCGAAATTTTGCATTTGGCTAGCCTCGTTGCCGTGACCATTTCCACCACTAGCCTAGCACTTGAATTCAAATGAGCTAGTTAAACATGTATTAGAGAATGTAGTAGGCTCACATTGCAAACCTTCAAAGAAACCCTTGGTTTGATCTTTCCATTTGAGTAATGCTCGGACCCTTGGCTCCTTGAACTCATCTTTGGCATGGACAACCTCCACACCATCCTCCCTTTGACTCACTTTGTCTTCAGTGATCAATACTACTTTATTGGATGGCTAAAACATGGACTCGGGTGGTAGGGGTGCTAGCACTGTAACACCCACCATTTTAATAAATCTCATTTATTTGATTTTCGTTAAAGAAGTTTATTTTTATTTCTTTTTATTCTAATTTTGGATTAATGTTTTATTTAACACCATTTTTATTAATTTTAGTCCTATTTTATAAATGGACCGACTTTTAATTATATGTCACATTTTTATAAAATGGGAAAATGATTCTGGTTCATCACCTTTTTGGATAATGTTAATAGTAATTTTAATACAAAGCATTTTATACACTTTGTATTTATTAAAACTTATGTGATAATATTTACATCATTCCTTTTGCTTATTCTTATTTAAAATATTTATTCTTATTTAACATGGGAAGATATTTTTGGTTGTTTAAATACCCATTTTGGCCAATCAACCTAAAACTTTTAAAAAGCTTTATTTCTTATTTTAGTCTCTTATAAACCCTACCTATTCATTAGGGTTTCATTCAAACAAAAATCATATTCCTGCAGCTGCTGCTACGTTTCATTCTTTCTAAAAAATTTACGTACGTGCTTGCCTTCTTGCTTCTTTATTTCGTTTTACAAATAAAATCTACGTACGTGCTTGCCTTCTTGCTTCTTTATTTCGATCGACCTTCCCTCATCATCCGTTCATCTTTTTCTAAGGGTTTGTAGAGGAGATATTGAAGGCTAGCATATGTGGATTCGGATTCGTAACAAGGTAACTACGACGTTACTCGGTATTGCATTGATTAATTGTTGTAGTTGTATGTATTATTGCTTTTTTCGTGGTTTTATAAAGATTTATTGATACATATGATTTTCGAAACCTTTACTTTCTGATCTTTTGATATCCATAATCTATTTTGACTATGTATAAATTTTATTTTGTCAATAGGAACTTATTTTGGTTGATTTACAAGTTTTATGATCAAATCGATTGTTTTGATATTAGGGTTTTAATAATTCGTTTTTATAATTTAAACAGATGTAAATTATTTTTCTGGAATTAATAGTTGATTTTAAGATGCCATGAATTTTTTTTGGTAATTATTTTGGAGTTTTAGTATTTATTTCGTAATTTAAAGTATTGACGCAGTTTCTGCGATTATAGCGTTTCTGTTCGGTTTTAATTATGTTAAAAATACTAAATAATATTGTAAATTTACAATATTTTAGTATATGGCAGAGACATGGAGTATTAGGTTGTGTATAAATTTGTAGGTCTTCAATCATTATTTTCGATTTATGGTGTATTTTACAAGTTTGATGAAAACCGTTGTTAAATCTGTCAAATATGTTCGTCTGTTTGTAAAATTCATATCACCTGTTTTTATTTCGAATTTGCAAAAGTGTAAAGAATAGACTCCTATTATTTTAAAGTGTAGAGTCTGTATAAAAATTTTCATAAGATTTAAACTTACAGTTTGGTCAGAATAAATTATTTGTGAACAGCTCGTCTGTAAAACGCGTTTCTGACTTCTCTCAAAGATTCATTTTTAAAAGATATTTTGCTTTTGATACAGTAGCTAATCTTTTTCTCAATGAAGATTTATCATGTTTAGTTATGTTTAAAATTATGCCTTGCCTTAAAATGTTTTCTAAAAGTAGATTTATGAACTGAAACATTATGGGTGATGTTTTCTGACAGTTTTTAGAAATGCATTTTTAGACCCCTGATACGTTCCTAATTTAAAGTTTGTCAAAACATGAAAGTTGTAGATAAAAGCTATAGGAAACCAGGAAAATTGGCCTTGCGTCATTTAGAGTTTTCTGTAATTAATTATAAATTTTACAATACTGCTGTTCAGTTTTATAAACTAATGTAGAACTCCGTCTCATTAAAGCCTAAGTAATAAGTCTTTACTAAAGTACCTTAAGTCAAAGGATGGTCTTTAAAGTTTAATTTCAGTAACTTAATTTATTTAAAGTCCTTAAATAAATTTTATACTTTTGGTTTTAAGTTTAAGTTTTCTAATTCAAGGAAAATAAAGGTGTAGTTCACTTACGAACCATTTGAATAATATACTATATCACTTGGGATATTTTTTTTAGTTTGGAGTAATGAAAGTAAAGGCAATGAATAATAAACTAAGGCATACGGTTTTACTAAAACGGCTATATGGTTGGGTATCCTGCGGGAGGTACAGATCGTCGTAGAGTCATGTACATGTACTTAGACTAGGACTTCGCACTGCGTGGTAAGTCGTGTCCTATTATAGTTTGTTGTCTAGTTAGTGAGCTTGGAGTTGGTCATCTTAGCGTGACACTGGGTTCCCGAAACTAGTAAAGATGCTGCGGTGTCAAAAGTATAGCTAAAGTGGATATCTAGCCTGAACTAAATTATTTTCATTCTATCTTTTGAATATTTTGCTTTTAAGCATGCATCACGTTGGTTTTAACGTGATTTGGTAATTATATTTTGTTACTTATGTTTTATAACATTTCAATTTACTTTGATATATTATTTGCATCTGTAACATTTATATCATGTGATATGGCTGGGAGAACGTCGAGTTACTCCCCATCGATTGTGGTCATTATGTTTATAACATGACAGTATTAGCTTTCTTTGGGGATTTCTGTGTGAGCTAGCGAGTAGTTTGCAGATCCTACTCTGTTTTCTGCTTTCTTTTATGGTTTTTAGTTTTAACACTTTTGAGGAATTTTATTTTCGCCCTTTTTATAAAAGTGGCATTTGTTTAGACTTAACCATTTAATTTTATCCTTGAGAATTTTATACATTCTCAATTTATAACAGTTAGAACTTTTATCTTTGTGTATTTAATCCCATTCGGCAGTGTTTCCGCCACTGTTTTGCACTAGATTTTATAGGGGATTACAGTTGGTATCGAGCATCATCACTTGCTCCCGACGCTCACACATTGATCTTTAGGAAAATGCCTAATAAATGATTTGACTAAATAAATGATTTAGTGAGAGATGGATAGAAACCATAAGGACTTGAATGTTAGTTTATGTGTTCCTGCAAAATCAATGACTCGCATTGAATCTATGTTTTGTTTTTATTTTCTCCGACAAAGAAGATGAAAGAAGGTGGATGTGAACGTTGTGTTTTTCCGGACCAGAACGCGATCATTATGGTGATATTAAACTCGTTCAACAACCTAGTTAACCGCTTGGAGAACTTGATGCCACAAGGAAGAGACAATGGTTGTTCCAGCCCAGATTCAGTTTTGCTCAAGCTACAGACCAGTTGGCCAAGAGAGGACTCAAGTTCCATAATGGTGCAGTACACCCAGAGTAATTACACTGTGGATCCGTCAGATGGAGCAACCCAAGACTGGTGTGTTTGGTTTCTCTACAAGGTGATGGAGTGATCCAACGAGCCATATTGCGTACTCTGGATGCCTGAAGATTCCTTCTCTGATCTCGGACTTTATTAGTCTACGATCATCATTCTTATTCCTTCAATCTTTTTCAGTCTTGGCTGATTCCTATGTCGTTATTATAAATTTTCATCTCCTATTCTGATGAATTAATCCTTATTTGTGATTCCTCCACATTGGTATCTATTCTCTTGAGATTCATTGGTTAAACTGACTCTTTCTTGGAGAAATGTGACGGAAGTTAAGTAGGTTTGAGGTCTAGTGAAGCATTGTTACTTATGGTTTGAGGATAGTGAGTTTTATCCTTAGCGTCTATCTTGTAAGGACTGTTATTTCTATAAGGATTAACTTGAATGGTGGCTAGTGGATTATGGACTTAGGATTTTAGCTTAGATGTTGGCTTTGAAGTATAAGCAGCTTGCATATTTTGGTCTAGATGTGATTAAGGTATTTATAGTAACCATGTATCATTTTTGGTTGATCTAGATTAATCTCAGTTTCTATTCTTATGGATTTAGATTGTTGAGTTCTGATGTAAGGTTGTAACCTTGGAACTTTTGGTTGTGTGACTTAACTTTATTTGGGTTGTTTAGTGTTAACCTCGAGAATAAGGAGTGTCTTAGCCCAACTGCGGTTTGGATTGATTATTTTGATTTGAAGAATTAAGAACCTGAAGTTGGGAATTATGCATACCTATCATATCTTAATGTCTTAACCTTAGCACTGGTATTTCTCGGAGGAATATTTTGGTATGAATTACCTTAAAGGAAATTTTTGTTTGATGACCTTATATGATCGAAATTGTTGCTTGGTTGAGTTCTTAACCCCCTAGTTGTTGAAGTGTTATGATTGGGAATATAATGAACTTCTAAAAGACTTTGATGAACTTCTAAGAGAGCTTTATCTTTTTAGATTGTACTTGTGGATATTAGAGGCCTTGTTGCTTTTAGTTCAAAGGAATCATCAGAGCTTTGTTAGACGATGTTTTCTATTTGGTGTTTTGAGGAGTCTTATGGATTTGATAACTTGAGTAATTTAGTTAGTCGGTTGGATGTTGAAGTACTTGATGTATTTTTACCATGATGTTTTGACAGGATGATCAGTTATGTAAGGATTTGAGATGAGAGTTGTGTTAATCGATAATCTTGGAGGATGTAGACTAGGAAGTTTGGCAACTCTGAGATTGACCACTTAGTTGCCTAGTGTTAATAGCCTTGGTTTGTTTTCGATGGAAATAGGAAAATGCTTGGGTTCCATAGAGGAGTCGTACCAAGAATCTTGAGATCTTCAACCGCTTCTGTAATCCTTGAGAGAGCTTTGTATAGCTCTTGAATCTCTCATTCCCACTTCTTCACCTGAGCATCTGTTACTACCTTAACCTTGGCTAATTTGAAAAATTTTTACCTTTAGCCTTTTTCCTCGAATATTTCTTTTTATACGAGGTTTGACTCCAAAGTTTTGATTATCTTGAAAATTTATGATTTCAAAGTGTTAAACTTTTATTTTCATTTTCCTCTTAGTTAGTATCTAAATTTTGTCTTGTTTTGAAATGTTTTTTTTAAAACTCGTTTGAAAGTATTTCGGAATTGTTTCCAAAATTTTTGTTTGGATGCTTCTAAAACTTTCAAAAGTTATGTTGTATTTACAAATTCGATTTGTAAAAAGGTTTTAAGTAAAATTTGCACTCCCTCTTTTGAATCTCGAGATGTTTATCCTCTTTCATAATCCTTTAGAGAGTTATATATGACTCTTAAATCTTTCTCTCCCTTGCTTTAGTTTCAAAACTTTTGTCTTGATTTACCGTTGACCTTTTTCCTCGGATATTTCCATTTTATACAAGAGTTTTTGCTTTTACAAAGTTTGGTTCTCGGAAATTTTAATTTTGAGTTATGATTTAAAATTTTAATTTCAAAGTTAATGTTACTCTGGATTAGTGTCTAAACTTGATTTTGTTTCAAAATGTCTTAAATCTCGTTTGGAAATATACCAGAATTGTTTCAAATAAAGTTATTTAATGCATAAAAAAAAAACATTCAAATGTTATGTTGTATATACGAATTTGATTTCTCGTGAACCTTTTTCTTTGAGAAATTCCATCTTACACAAAATATTTTGACTTTTATAAAGATATTTTGATTATCTTGGAAATTTTGAATTATGACTAGCTTCAAAGTTTTGAACTTCTCTTCTCTTTTAGTTTCGAGCTATCATTTAAATTGGTTTGGTTTCGAAATGACTTGAAATTCGTTTAAAAATACTTCCGAATTTTATTTTTCAAATACTTTGATGTCTTGAGAAACTTTCAAAAGTGGTGTTGTATTTTCAAAATTTGATTTGCTCAAAGGTTTTAAGTTAAATTGGCACATTTACTTTTGAATTTCGACATTGGTGGATGCTAGGACTTGTCATTAAAGACGTCTAATGACTGGTTCAGTACTTGCTGATGCATGGTTGTAAGATTTGATTTTTCCAATGTTGACTTACCCTTATCTTGGACGACAGAACCCTGGTTCGCGACAGTATTCCCTCGTTCCATGAGATGAGACAAGTCATTTTTAATAGTTCAATTTTGAAAACTGGTTTAAAAATTGTATGACCTCAACGATGATTTTTCTGAATTTAAGTGTAAACTCAAATGATTTAAAAAAAAAAAAATCTTGTTCTTTAAATTTTGTTTTCTACTTTTAAGTTTCGAGGACGAAACTTCCTTTTAGTGGGGGAGATTGTAACACCCACCATTTTAATAAATCTCATTTATTTGATTTTCGTTAAAGAAGTTTATTTTTATTTCTTTTTATTCTAATTTTGGATTAATGTTTTATTTAACACCATTTTTATTAATTTTAGTCCTATTTTATAAATGGACCGACTTTTAATTATATGTCACATTTTTATAAAATGGGAAAATGATTCTGGTTCATCACCTTTTTGGATAATGTTAATAGTAATTTTAATACAAAGCATTTTATACACTTTGTATTTATTAAAACTTATGTGATAATATTTACATCATTCCTTTTGCTTAATCTTATTTAAAATATTTATTCTTATTTAACATGGGAAGATATTTTTGGTTGTTTAAATACCCATTTTGGCCAATCAACCTAAAACTTTTAAAAAGCTTTATTTCTTATTTTAGTCTCTTATAAATCCTACCTATTCATTAGGGTTTCATTCAAACAAAAATCATATTCCTGCAGCTTTACTACGTTTCATTCTTTCTAAAAAATTTACGTACGTGCTTGCCTTCTTGCTTCTTTATTTCGTTTTACAAATAAAATCTACGTACGTGCTTGCCTTCTTGCTTCTTTATTTCGATCGACCTTCCCTCATCATCCGTTCATCTTTTTCTAAGGGTTTGTAGAGGAGATATTGAAGGCTAGCATATGTGGATTCGGATTCGTAACAAGGTAACTACGACGTTACTCGGTATTGCATTGATTAATTGTTGTAGTTGTATGTATTATTGCTTTTTTCGTGGTTTTATAAAGATTTATTGATACATATGATTTTCGAAACCTTTACTTTCTGATCTTTTGATATCCATAATCTATTTTGACTATGTATAAATTTTATTTTGTCAATAGGAACTTATTTTGGTTGATTTACAAGTTTTATGATCAAATCGATTGTTTTGATATTAGGGTTTTAATAATTCGTTTTTATAATTTAAACAGATGTAAATTATTTTTCTGGAATTAATAGTTGATTTTAAGATGCCATGAATTTTTTTTGGTAATTATTTTGGAGTTTAGTATTTATTTCGTAATTTAAAGTATTGACGCAGTTTCTGCGATTATAGCGTTTCTGTTCGGTTTTAATTATGTTAAAAATACTAAATAAAATTGTAAATTTACAATATTTTAGTATATGGCAGAGACATGGAGTATTAGGTTGTGTATAAATTTGTAGGTCTTCAATCATTATTTTCGATTTATGGTGTATTTTACAAGTTTGATGAAAACCGTTGTTAAATCTGTCAAATATGTTCGTCTGTTTGTAAAATTCATATCACCTGTTTTTATTTCGAATTTGCAAAAGTGTAAAGAATAGACTCCTATTATTTTAAAGTGTAGAGTCTGTATAAATATTTTCATAAGATTTAAACTTACAGTTTGGTCAGAATAAATTATTTGTGAACAGCTCGAAATGCAGAAAAACGCGTTCGACTTCTCTCAAAGATTCATTTTTAAAAGATATTTTGCTTTTGATACAGTAGCTAATATTTTTCTCAATGAAGATTTATCATGTTTAGTTATGTTTAAAATTATACCTTGCCTTAAAATGTTTTCTAAAAGTAGATTTATGAACTGAAACATTATGGGTGACGTTTTCTGACAGTTTTTAGAAATGCATTTTTAGACCCCTGATATGTTCCTAATTTAAAGTTTGTCAAAACATGAAAGTTGTAGATAAAAGCTATAGGAAACCATGAAAATTGGCCTTGCATCATTTAGATTTTTCTGTAATTAATTATAAATTTTACAATACTGCTGTTCAGTTTTATAAACTAATGTAGAACTCCGTCTCATTAAAGCCTAAGTAATAAGTCTTTACTAAAGTACCTTAAGTCAAAGGATGGTCTTTAAAGTTTAATTTCAGTAACTTAATTTATTTAAAGTCCTTAAATAAATTTTATACTTTTGGTTTTAAGTTTAAGTTTTCTAATTCAAGGAAAATAAAGGTGTAGTTCACTTACGAACCATTTGAATAATATACTATATCACTTGGGATATTTTTTTTAGTTTGGAGTAATGAAAGTAAAGGCAATGAATAATAAACTAAGGCATACGGTTTTACTAAAACGGCTATATGGTTGGGTATCCTGCATGGAGGTACAGGATCGTCGTAGAGTCATGTACATGTACTTAGACTAGGACTTCGCACTGCGTGGTAAGTCGTGTCCTATTATAGTTTGTTGTCTAGTTAGTGAGCTTGGAGTTGGTCATCTTAGCGTGACACTGGGTTCCCGAAACTAGTAAAGATGCTGCGGTGTCAAAAGTATAGCTAAAGTGGATATCTAGCCTGAACTAAATTATTTTCATTCTATCTTTTGAATATTTTGCTTTTAAGCATGCAGCACGTTGGTTTTAACGTGATTTGGTAATTATATTTTGTTACTTATGTTTTATAACATTTCAATTTACTTTGATATATTATTTGCATCTCGTAACATTTATATCATGTGATATGGTGGGAGAACGTCGAGTTACTCCCCATTTGATTGTGTGGTATTATGTTTATAACATGACGTATTAGCTTTGTTTGGGATTTCTGTGTGAGCTAGCGAGTAGTTTGCAGATCCTACTCTGTTTTCTGCTTTCTTTTATGGTTTTTAGTTTTAACACTTTTGAGGAATTTTATTTTCGCCCTTTTTATAAAAGTGACATTTGTTTAGACTTAACCATTTAATTTTATCCTTGAGAATTTTATACATTCTCAATTTATAACAGTTAGAACTTTTATCTTTGTGTATTTAATCCCATTCGACAGTGTTTCCGCCACTGTTTTGCACTAGATTTTATAGGGGATTACAAGCACAACTTTCTTTGAACCAAGCTTGAAAGTATAGGTGTTGTCTTGACCATTGTGCATTGTATCTTTATCAAACTCCCATGGCCTACCAAGTAGAAAATGGCAAGCATCCATAGGTATAACATCACAAAGAACCTCATCAACATAGATCTTGCCAATAGAGAAGGACACTAGACATTGCTTATCCACCTTAATTTCAGCCCCTTTGTTGAGCCACCTCAACTTGTAAGGATTAGGATGATCTTGTGTAGGCAAATAGAGCTTCTCAATGAGAGTATTAGAAGACACATTGGTACAACTCCCACCATCAATGATAAGGTTTCAAACTCTTCCCCCAATTTTGCATCTACACCTAAAGAGTTCTTGTCTTTGGTCCCTTTCCATGGTTTGGGAACTCAATGCTCACCAAGTGACTAAACTCATTCCCGAATCCGGTTCCACAACCAAGGCAGCCTCCTATTGCTCCGTTTATTCCTTACCATCATCACAAATAAGGATCTCATCCTCACCCCCAATGAACTACCTCAAATGTGCTAAGGGCTCTCTTGGTTGGACACACTTTAGCATAATGACCGAATCCTTGACATTGGTAACATTTTTTCAGAGATGTGGTGTTTTTGGGTGGAACCATGGGGGCCTTGCCTTTGTTAAGAGTAGGTGTTTTGTTTTGAGGGGTTGGTTCATCAACCTTGGTGTCGGTTTGGTCTTGGTGAGGGGCTGTTTTGGACGGTTGGACGGTTGTTTTATGGTAGTAGTCTTCCCCTTCCCCAATTTCTCAACCCTCAATGATATATTCATGGCCTCCTCAAAAGACAATACTTGATGCATTCTTACTCGACTAGAAATCTTAAAATCCGAACCCTCAATAAACCTAGCAATCTTTTGTTCGGGTTTCTCATTTAATTCACATTGCAAGGTTAATTGCTCAAAGTCTCTAAGGTAAGACTCAATGGGTTGTTAGTCTTGTTTAAGTTGAGTGAGCCTAATAAACATGCCTTGAGTGTAGTCTCTAGGCACAAACTTATCCATAAGTTTCTTTTTTCAACTTAGACCATGACTTAATAGCCTCTTTACCATCTCTTCTCCTCTGATTTTTCAAGTTTTCATACCAAAGAGAATCATAGCCTTTGAGTTTCAAGATTGCAACTTTGAAAGATTTTCTATCCGAATAATCTTTAAACTTAAAAACTCTTTCAACGATTCTAAGCCAATCTAACAAATCCTCGGGGTTTAGACTACCATAAAAATCAGGGATTTATACCTTTACATCCTTGTTGTGCTCTTATTGAAAATCCTCGACCATGGAGTCCTCTGAATCTATAAATGGCTCCTCTTCTTGGATACCTCGGCCTCCTCTTCCACCCATGTAAGCATGGCCTCTACCCCTGCCCCGTGGTGGTTGTCCTCTTCCTCTTGGTGGAGTTGGAATGTTAGCCATGATAGCATTGAAGGAATCCAATATCAAGTCCCATTTTTCAAAAAGTTGAGTGACTTATGTTTCAATTCCGGTAAGCCTCTCTTCACTCATGGTTGTTTTTTGTGTTTTTGAAGGTGGTTAAGGTATTTAATGAACACAAACCCAAGACTAACAAAATATGGAATTTTGTTGTAACCTTGCTCTGATTACCACTTTGGAGTAAAACATCTAGGATTCGATTTTGGACTGAATTAGGACTCGGTTTTTACAGTTTAATGGAATGTTTAGTGTGCTTAAGAGGAGATTAAAACGAACACAAATAACAAAGCTTTGGGCAGAAACTCTAAGGACTTCAATTGGACACTTAAATGGACTGTTTTAAGGACCACCAAACAAAACAAGGACATTTTTAAAAACTAACAAACGACTATACCAAAACAAGGCACGAAACAGCCTTTTTTGGACGAAAATAAGACCTTAATTATCTTGAGTAATTTGAATGAAAACAATGGAAATAGGATTGTAATTTAAATGCTTATGAACTAAATATTCAAATAACAATTTCCACAATGACTTAAGGAAACGAAAACAGAAACTTTGGGACTGTTTTGACACGGAAACAAGAACAAGTAACCGGGATATAACTTAAACTAGAACACGAAGCAGGTTTAAGCCTTGGAATTAAACTGAAGATCACGAAGCAAGAGCTAATTCCGCCTCAAACACTAAGTAATGAGGGGTTTTCCGCACTAATCAAAAAGAAAGTTGATTGAAAACTTCAGTTTCAAACTCATATTTTAATTCATTCAAATCTGAAGTTCTCATTAGGGTTGCTTAGTTTATATAGACCAAGCCTTACAATCTTGACCCTTGATTACAAACTACATTTAAGGGCCGCAAAAGGAGCTGCTATATTACAGGGGAACGGCAGCCTAGGACCTTACAAGGCCTTACACAAACTGAAAATGAAAATGCATTAAAGCAAAGAAATGATAAAGTAAAGTAATAGTCGAACCCTCCTTTGTTTTCTTGCTCAACTCCTTATTTATGCAATGTGTACTGGTTTGGCTGCCTTAGAACCATGTGGGGCTCTTATAAATAGCTTCTAAAAGTCCTTTGAGCTTTGTTGGATCAAAATAGGAAAGGTTGAAAGCGATGTTTAGCACATATTCCAAAACCGGGTTCCCATGGCACCTTTGCAAGATTCTTCAAATAATTTCTGATTGGTAACCCTTGGAGATAAAAGTTCTTAGACAAAAACGTCCTAAACTCATCATAGAAGACTCTTAGGTCGGAAAATAGCATGTGTTCTTAGACGGAATTGGAATTGGACCTCATTTTAGGAGATGACCCAAAACCGTGGGAAATGGAGCTTAGTGTTGTTTCCAATTTCACTTCACATTACTTATTGGAAAGAAGCCCTAAGCTCTTATGTGCAATGGCCTAACAACCTCATCAATTTTGTCATCCTCGAGGTACCTATATGTAGACGTTAATTATTACTTGTTCTTTAAATATATTAGGGTGCGAATATTAACATAGCGTAAGTACTTTAATCTTTACATTTGCAGAAGTTAAGCAAAGCCATGGCGGCAGCTAAAGCAATTACTACTACGTTAACGGAAGTTTTTGCAATCAAGCCTGCTTACGATTCTTATTATGAATCGTGTTAATATAAGAAAAAAATGAAAACTGCTTCGTTGAAGGCTTTGCACAACCTGGCTGTAAAGAAGTCATCTAGAGGAGATGTAGTTTTTATGGTTTTTATTTTTGTGAAATAAGAGAACATATTGTTGTATTTTTCAAAAAATTTCAATTTTTATAATTTCGATTTAAAATTCAAGTTAGAATTTCCCATCCCCACAACAGTATGGGCATTGTCCTCAATGGCCAATACGATAGCAAATTATACAAGCTAAATGAGAATGCATGATTTCTACACTAATATGCAAACTACATGACATATACACAAGTGATGCATTCTAAATTACACTATATGATGCATGAATTTATTGGTTGGAGAGCTAATTTAGATTAACAGCCAATGCTTTTGCTTGAACTTCCCTAAACAAAGTAACACATTATTTCTAGTGTAAAAGTGGGAGAGTTCATGCACAAGTATGCAATGCATGAAACTAATTTGTCATTTTGGATTTTCAAAAGTGGGGACGATAAATTTATCATCACCTAGATGTTTCCAAGGTGGAATAATAGTCCTTCACTTTTACAAGGACACCACTAAAAATTGAAACAATCAATTGTAAAATAAGTTAGCAAAGCATGAAATTCATGACAAGAAAAAGGAGGGGGAAAGAAGAGTTTTACCTTGGCCATGGTGGATAGCTCATGCCCACTCCACCTAGCATATGAACATCTTCATTTGTTACCATCATCCCCTCCAATATCACTATCCCCTTGTGCTCGCGATTCGTCACTCTCATAAAAATTCATGAACTCGCCCCCCTCGCTATTAACCTCTACCGTATCACCGCCACTTGACCTTTATCCTTCATCATGTCCATGTGCTCCACTGTTGGCATGCTCCGAGTTTGGAAAAAGGATATCCATTTTAGCCTAAGAGGGAAGCATTCCCTCTTCACTAATATGTCCTTGATGGGCCAACCGGTGAAATTTTTGATAGAGAGCATAGTAATTGTCCACCCTTGCTTCATATTGCTTTTGGTGCATGTCTTGGAGTAGACCCGTAACAAAGTCGTCTCTCGGAAGGATGAAGGGATTTGGGTGATTGTAAAGCTGATATGGAAATGGGTAAGGCGGGATAACAACTTTCTCTTTTTTTCATTTGTTTGAGGTTCATGTTGTTGAGGTTGAGTAGGAGGTGGGGTTTGATTTTCATGGTTGGAACGAGTTGGGACGAGGTAGGATGGTACTTGAGAGAGGGGACCCCTTCAAGGTGATATCCTTGTTAAACCTTCCACTGGAAGAAAGATGGAGGTGCTCCCCTTGGTGAGCCACTTAATCTTTTGCTCAAAGCCTTCAAGGGCTATCCAATGGTTTTTGTCAGAGAATCAACATTTCATCAATCTTAGTGTTGGCTAAAAGAGGTATATAAGCATGGTTGTTGTTGAAATTGGGGTTGAAGAATTTTGCAAGCCTTGTTATTAATCCCCCATTGACAATGTGGATCATACCATCATCATCTCCATTCTGGAAAGTTGCCCATCTTTCAAGAAGTACTAAGGGGGCGTTGAAGTGATAACCGCTCCTCCCTTGTATCTTTAGGTAGGACTCCATAAAAACTAGATCGAGTTCATTCACCACCGCGGGATCACGGCGGGCTAAGAGAGTGCTTGTAATAAACCGGTAAGTAAGCCGAATAATTGGGTTTTGAATATGAGAAGCCGAGCATTACTTAATGAAAGAGAAGTCGCGACCCGTCATGGCTCGCCATAGAGGTGATATGCTTTAATTCCGAGGCTTTGAGGTACGGGTAGGCGATACATCAAGACCCAACACACTAGCAAACTCCACAAGAGTCATCATTCGAGTTGTGTTCTCTAGTCTAAACTCCACACAAATTGTCTTGTTCAAGGTAGAAATCTTTAGGAAAATCAAGAATTCAAGAACTAAGGGCCGATAAGTGAGCTTATGCATGTTGAACATAGTTGAAAGACCAAATAAATCAAAGAGTGCCTCGGTTTGATGATAGATGCCTAGTTTTCTTAATGTCTCATGGCACATGAATTTAGTAGGAAGGATGTTCTTACTAAGGTGACGATGAAAGACGAGTCTTTGGACATCATTGACGAATTCTATGTTGGAGAACTCATTAAATCTTGAGAGATCAATTATTTCTTCATTCTCTCTCCTCAATGTGTTGAGGTGAGATGTTGAGGAGCTTCCAATTACTCTTCTTCTTCTCCTTTCTCTAGGCAAGGGCCCTCTTGATCTAATATTTAAAAGTAGATATTGAAATTTGGTTTGTTGAAGATGAAGATATTCTTTGTAATTGAGATCCTTCTTGAAACCCTAGGTTTTGGGGGTTTTTAATTTAGAGAGGTAAATGAGTGCTTTTGGTACAATTTGAGTCATATGGGAAGGGATTTTATATTTTATAGAGGAAAGGGAGGTGAGGTGTCATAACATGTATGGTGGGTAGGAGAAAGCATATGTCGAAAATAGATGAGCAGAACGGAAGGGAGACGCGCGGGCCGTGCTCAGGACGGGCGGATCCGTGCTTTGCAAAAAAAATCATAAGTGCAAATAGGGACGGGCGGATCGAGCTCAGGACGCTCGGATCCTTAGTCAGTGCACTCTGGAATTTTCAACCTGTGCTGGGATGTGCGGTTTCTGCTGAGGACGGGCGGATCCCTTCTGGAGACGCTCGAATCCTTCTGGGGGCGTGCAGTTTTACAAACAGCATGAAATCATCTTTTTTGAAGCATGCCAGGACACTCGGATCTGTCTCAAACCGGGCGGCTAATGGCCTGGGACGCTTGTCATGTATGTGATATGCTCGAATTTTGCAACAGACCTATTTCTTCAAATCCAGCACTCCCAAGACCCGCGTTCTAAGGCCAGGCCGCTCGGACCTGTCTCTGGGACGCCCGAATCGTCTGCAGTTCCAACAGGCTCAGGTCTGCCCATGGGGGTTTCCTCCTTTTTATTCTTCTTTCCCTCATTTCATTCATTAAGGGGGCTTCCCCACACTTGAATTGCTAAATCCTTCATTCATTAAAATAGTTAGTAGCACTCCCTCACCGACACTCATGTCCAAAATCATGCTTTTATGAGAATGCAATAAAGTTAAAAATACAAGTGAGAAGAGTTAGTATATTTCCAAATGGTGGTTTGGAGAGGACTCCACCAAAATCTCTCTTTGATGGTCCTTTCATGGTGGGAGAGGTTTGAGTCGGATGACCTCTACTTCTCCGATGAATGCTCCTTCATAATATGGCTTCAATCTTTGGCCGTTGACTTTGAATTTGTTTCCATCTTTCGACTTTATTTCGAAGTCGCCATATTTTCCTACTTCGGTGATTAAATATGGTCCCATCCATCTTGAATTTAACTTCCCGGGAAAAATTCAATATCGGGAGTTAAATAGAAGGACTTTGTCTCCTTTGTGCAAGGGTTTTTGCTTGATTCTCTTGTCATGAAGCAACTTTGTCCTCTCCTTGTAGATATTTGCATTTTTGTAAGATTGTAGTCGGAATTCCTCCAACTCTTGAATTTGCATTATCCTCTTTTGACCACTTAACTTGAGGTCAAGGTTGAGAGCTTTGATTGCCCAAAAGGCTTTGTACTCTAGCTCAATTGGCAAATGGCATGCCTTTCCATTGACTAGCTTGTAAGGGGAGGCTCCTATGGGAGTCTTATAGGCCATCCTATAAGTCCAAAAAGTGTCATCAAGCTTCATACTCCAATCCTTATGAGTCTTGTTAACAACCTTCTCAAGAATTTTTTTGATTTCTCTATTCGAAACTTCAACTTGACCGGTTGTTTGAGGATGGTATCCCAAGCCGGTTCTATGTTGAACACCATATTTTGTAAAAAGAGATGTGATATTATTTTCATGGAAGTGTGTCCCTCCATCACTAATGAGTGCTCGAGGGACTCCGAATCTTGGAAATATTACTTTCTTGAGGAGCTTAGTAACCGTTTTGGCATCATCGGTTGAAGTAGCAATTGCTTCTACCCACTTTGATACATAATCGACGGCTACAAGAATGTACTTGTTCCCTTGAGATGATGCAAATGGTCCTTGTTAGTCAATTCCCCATACATCGAAAATTTCTACCTCCAATATTCCTCGTTGTGGAATCTCATTTCTTCAAGAAATGTTTCCGGTTCTTTGGCAAGGATCACAATGGAGAATAAATTCTCTAGCATCTTCAAACATGGTAGGCAAAAAGAAGCCCGATTGAAGGACTTTAGCAATAGTTCTTCGTGCTCCATGATGTCCTCCATAAGGTGATGAACGGCATCCTTCTAAAACACCTTGAACTTCCCATTGGGGTATGCATCTTCGGTAAAGTCCATCACTACATTCCTTGTAAATATTGGGATCGTCCCAAAAATATCTCTTCACTTCAAACAATAATCTCTTTCTTTAATTGTAGTTCAAGTTTGGAGGAAGAACTCCTCCAACAATGTAATTAGCATAGTCGGCAAACCACGGTGCAGTGTGCCTCTCAAGTTGTGAATGGATGGCCATCAAGCTATCATCGGGGAAAGAGTCATTGATCAGTGTCTCTCCCTCATCATTGTGGAATCGAATTCTTAACAAGTGATCCGCTACCACATTCTCGGCTCCCTTCTTATCTCTTATCTCCAAATAAAATTCTTGGAGTAGCAAAATCCATCTCAACAATCTTGGTTTTGATTCTTTCTTTATCAAGAGATGTCTAAGAGCACGATGATCCGAGAAAACAATCACTTTTGATCCAAGCAAATAGGAACGGAACTTGTCTAGTGCATAGACAATGGCAAGGAGTTCCTTCTCGGTAGTATAATAGTTCACTTGGGTGGCATCAAGAGTCTTACTTATGTAATAGATAACATGCAAGGCCTTTCCTACCCGTTGGCCAAGAACCGCTCCAACGGCGTAGTTACTCGCATCGCACGTGATCTCAAACGGTAGTTCCCAATTGGGTGGTTGGATGATTGGTGCCGAGATAAGTGCTTCCTTGATTCTATCAAAGGCTTCAACACACTCATTAGTGAATTGGAATTGGGCATCTTTAAGCAAAAGTTGAGTCAGGGGTTTCGCGATTTTTGAGAATATTTTATAAACCGGCGATAGAAACCCGCGTGACCGAGAAAGCTCCTCACTCCTCTAACATTCACGGGAGATGGGAGTTTCTCTATCACCTCAACTTTGGCTTTATCAACTTCGATGCCCTTTTTCGAGACTAAATGACCCAAAACAATACCTTCATTGACCATAAAATGACACTTTTCTCAATTCAAGACAAGGCTAACATCTTCACATTTTTTCAATACAAGAGAAAGGTTATGCAAGCAAGAGTCAAAATCTTTTCCATAAACGCTAAAATCATCCATAAAAACTTCCATTATGGTTTCTAGATAATCGGAGAAGACACTCATCATGCATCTTTGAAAAGTAGCGGGGGCATTACATAGTCCGAAAGGCATTCTCCTATATGCAAAGGTACCATAGGGACATGTGAAAGTAGTCTTGTGTTGGTCATCCGCGTGTATTGGGATTTGGAAGAATCCCAAGTACTCGTCAAAGTAGCAAAAGAATTTGTTAGAGGCTAACCTCTCAAGCATTTGTTCAATGAATAGTAGGGGAAATGATCCTTTCTTGTTGCGGAATTCAATTTACAATAGTCAATACACATACGCCAACCGGTGATCTTCCTTGTGGGTATTAGCTCGTTCTTATCGTTTGTCACCACCGTGGTACCTCCTTTCTTGGGTACCACTTGAACGGGGCTAACCCACAAAGAATCCGATATAGAATATATGATTCCCACATCAAGTAGTTTCATAACCTCCGCTTTTACAACTTCTTGCATATGGGGGTTTAGTCTCCTTTGGGCTTGGATGGTAGGCTTATGGTTCTCTTCTAGATGAATTCTATGCATGCAAAAATTGGGGCTTATCCCCTTAAGGTTATCTAGACTATAACCTATAGCCTTTTCATGTTCTTTTAACACATCAAGCAAACTTTCCAATTGATTCTCATCAAGTTTTTCATTAACAATCACGGGTTTGGTTTTAAATTCATCAAGGTAAGCATACTTCAAATTTAGGGGAAGGGTTTTTAGAGTTGGAGTTTGTACCTCACTTTCTACCATTGAAGGTTCACTAAGCACATGCTCCATTTCCATTCTACATTCCATTCTCATGGCATATTCGACTTGTTCCTCAAGCTCATCATACCCATCGTATTCAAATTTCATGACATATTCATCTAGCTCTTCGGCTTGTATGGTATGATCTTCGGTTGCTTGTTCTTCTTTAGTGGATTGTGAGGCTTCCTCCAAAATGTTATTTATCAACACGGATTGCTCATAGGTGAGTTCTTTGTTGGCTAGAGCGGCTTCAAGGAGATCTACTTCCAATTCCCAATCCTTATTTTTGGCCTCACTTGCTTCTAAGGCTTCCAATGCTTGCAAAGGGTCTTTGATGAGGGTAGTACTCATATGGTCCTCTACACAACAATCTATAATATCCATCTTGCAAAGTACACTAAGAGAAAAAAAGGTGAGAAGTAACTTGAGGAAGTGCTCTCCCTCAAGGTAAAGAAAGACACAAGTAAAAACAATTAACAAAAATGAAATCAATTTAACACCGTCCCCGACAACGGCGCCATTTCTGTTTCGGATTCAAACTCATCGTCAAAAGCTACCAACCAAAACAATATTTATAACTTCACAAAATACTCTTAGTAAAGAGGTAAGTAAAGGTCGGATCCCAAGGGACGGGTATTGATGTAGGATTCTCAATTGCAAATAGCTATGTCTTAGGGTGTCACAAATTGGGTTGAGATGAAGTTGGTCTAAACTAATTAACAAGATAAAAGTAAAGTAATGAAAACAAGCAAGGTAATTAAAAGGAGATGTAAACAATTGATTAAAAGCACTAGGGTGTCATGAGTTCATAGGGGATTCATGGGAGTTGATCATACAAACATGTTCTCAATTATATAGCAAGCACTTATTGTTGTGATGGGATAGAGTTAGTGTATATCTTACAATCCCTAAGAAGGTTTGGATCCCAGAGCCGAATCGATTAGATTGTACAACACCTACAAGTCGACTTAATCCTTCCTATTCAACTATATGCATGGTCTAATGAGGCTTGAGTTGGTTTATAAGCTTACAAGCCTCATTGAAAAGATAGTTGATGGGTAAAAAATGCAAGGATTCATAGGCTCGCATTTCATCAAACATAACATGTGCATAAGTTGAAATCACAACAACCAAGCAATTTAATAATGAAAACATATTAGATTAAGCATAGATCAATCCCCATGTTTGTTTCCCCTAATTCCCCATTAACCCTAGCTAAGGAAACTACTCACTCATGATCAAGTTTATCATGCTAATAAGGTTGTCAATCATACTAACAAACAAAACATGATGAATAAATGAAAGTGATTAACAATAATTAAACAAGGGTAAAGAGAAATTATACCTATGAAGATGATTCCAAATAATAAAGCAAAGAATAATAGAAGTACTTGATAATTGATGGAAGGTTGTCAATCCTCCAAATAAACCCAAATAATCTTCTAATTACCCAAAATAAAGGAAGAACAATAGAGAAATTAAGGAAAGATTAAGATGTGATTAATATTGAGAAATGTATTAAAACTAAATTAAGGTGATTAAGAATTGATTAAGAGAGCATAAGAGTTGATTAAGGGATCATGCTAATCTAGGTGGTACAAAGGGGTATTTATACTAAAGATTAGGTATAAGGATTAGGGTTAGTAAGGGCTTAAATGACTATTAAGACCCTAAGAAAAGTTGATGAAATGCTACTCCCGAGGGAAATGAGTGGATCCTCCTTGCTAGTCCTACCTCGGTCCGCTCGTCTCGTGCTGTGGCACGGACTCTTCTGACTTGTGATCCGCTCGGATCCTCTGTGACACGCTCGGGTTCTAGCACTTCAAGCCGCTCGTCCTGAGAATGATCCGCTCGGATCCTGGTGTTCTGGGATGCTCGGATCATGCTCGATCCGCTCGGCTTCCTGGACAGAGTGCTTCTCTTCTTTAGCTCCTCGATAATCCGCAAGGATCATGTCGGAGATGCAAGGATCCTTTCACCATTGCCCATTTCACTTTATTATCTACTTAGGCCTCTAGTGTTGGTCTTCTCTTTGATGCTTGGTCATTGGATGCGATCCATTTACCTCAATTTCGCCTCATAAATGCGAGGTTAGCAATTCTTTCTTACCAAGGAGACAAAAACCTCAAAGAATATGCAAAATGAGAAACTAAAGATAGTAAATGACCCAAATATGTGATATAAAGCATAGGAACGAGGTTAATTCAGGGACTAAATGTGCTTAAATATGAATCACATCAAAGCCTCTCTTCACTCATGGTTGTTTTCTGTGTTATTGAAGGTGGTTAAGGTATGTAATGAACACAAACCCAAGACTAACACAAGATGGAATTGTGTTATAACCTTGCTCTGATTACCACTTTGGAGTAAAACATCTAGGACTCGATTTTGGACAGAATTAGGACTCGGTTTTAACAGTTTAATGGACTATTTCGTGTGCTTAAGAGGACATTAAAACGAACACAAATAACATAGCTTTGAGCAGAAACTCTAAGGACTTGAATTGGACACTTAAATGGACTGTTTTAAGGACCGCCAAACAACACAAGGACAGTTTTAAAAATTAACAAACGACTCAACCAAAACAAGGCACGAAACAGCCTATTTTGGACGAAAATAAGACCATAATTATCTTGAGTAATTGAATGAAAACAATGGAAATAAGATTGTAATTTAAATTCTTATGAACTAAACATTCAAATAACAATTTTCACAATGACTTAAGGCAACGAAAACAGAAACTTTGGGACTGTTTTGACACAAAAACAAGAACAAGTAACCGGGATATGACTTAAACTAGATCACGAAGCAGGTTTAAGCCTTGGAATTAAACTCAAGATCACAAAGCAAGAGCTAACTCTACCTGAAACACTAAGTAATGAGGGGTTTTCTGCACTAAGCAAGAAGAAAGTTTATTGAAAACTTCAGTTTCAAACTCATATTTTAATTCACTCAAATCTGAAGTTCTCATTAGGGTTGCTTGGTTTATATCGACCAAGCCTTACAATCTTGACCTTTGATTCCAAACTACATCTAAAGGGCACAAAAGGAGCTGCTATATTACAAGGGAACGATAGTCTAGGACCTTACAAGGCCTTACCAAAACTGAAAATGAAAATGACATAAAGCAAAGAAATGATAAAGTAAACTAATAGTCCAACCCTCCTTTGTTTGCTTGCTCAACTACTTATTTATGCAATGTGGACTGGTTTGGCTGCCTTAGAACCGTGTGGGGCTCTTATAAATAGCTTCTAAAAATCCTTTGAGCTTGGTTGGATCAAAATAGGAAAGGTTGAATGCGATGTTTAGCACATACTCGAAAACCGAGTTCCCATGGCACCTTTGCAAGATTCTTCAATTAATTTCTTATTGGTAACCCTTGGAGATAAACGTTATTAGACAAAAACATCCTAAACTCATCATAGAAGAGTCTTAGGTCAGAAAATGGCATGTGTTCTTAGACGGAATTGGAATTGGACCTCATTTTAGGTGATGGCCCAAAACCGTGGAAAATGGAGCTTGGCGTTGTTTCCAATTTCACTTCAGATCACTTATTTGAAAGAAGCCCTAAGCTCTTATGTGTAATGGCCTAAAAACCCCATCAATGTTGTCATCCTCGAGGTACCTATACGCAAACTTAAATTATTACTTGTTGTTTAAATATATTAGGTTACGAATATTAACACAACATAAGTACTTTAATCTTTACATTTGTAGAAGTTAAGCAAAGCCATGGCGGCAGCTAAAGCAATTACTACTATGTTAACGGAATTTGTTGCAATCAAGCCTGCTTATGATTTTTATTATGAATCGTGTTAATATAAGAAAAAAATGAAAACTGCTTCGTTGAAGGATTTGCACAACCTGGCTGTAAAGAAGTCACCTAGAGGGAATGTAGTCATGATTAACATTGAAGAGGAAATTATGGGCGCAGCTGATATAGCCGTACTTGACCCGAGGGAACTGATGGAATTGGTCGACCTTGACAATTTAGATGTTGTTCACATTTTGATTTGGATGAAGTAAGTTTTATTAATAAAACTATTTAGTCATTTCCATTTACGAATAATGATGTTTGTTTAAATTATCAATTACAATAACATTTGTCATTCCATGTGGTGTAATAGGTACCTGAATAATTAGATCGCTGAGTGGAAATTCCCAATTCACGCCTACGGATTCTTGAGTCCTAAGGCGTTCTCTGTGCACAGAATTTCATACGAAGAACAAATCAATAGTACCGCTCGTCGGTTGATGTCGTCCAAAAACTAAGGCTTGCCCCCTACAATGAGAATATGGATGTATAGTACGTGATTATTGTAATGAATCATGGTTCTATAAATTTATTATTAACATGCTTAATTGCGTGTAAATGAATTAACAGTTCAATGATTGACTCATGCTTTATGTACGAGTGTGTATATATAGAGCCATTGTGTGTTGGCTTTTGTTTTTCTAAGGAAGTTGTGTTTTGGCTTTTGATCATCCTGTTTCTACTGTTTTTAAACTGGGTTTAATTGATCGCGGGGTGTAATATTTTGATACAGGATTGAATTTTTGCACTGCACAGCTGCTGGAATGCTATTTTTCAGCAGCGGCTGAAACAATAGCATTTTAGCAGCTGCTACAAACGTTGTTGAAAAAATAGCATTTCAGCAGCTGCTAGAACAAGCTAAAATCATTTTTTTAAAAAAAAAAAAATAAATTAAAAACGATAACGATTAAAAAAACTCGTTGCAAAACATTATTTGAAAACGGTTTTATTTAGATAAATAACCGTTGAAATATTTTCCCTCCCATTCAAACCGCCAAAAATATAAGATAACGAACGATAACCATTGTCGAGTTCAAAACTTTTACAACTGTTTATTTAAGCAGAACCGTTGTCAAAATTTCATCAATAAAAATAGACAACGGTTACATACCGTTGTCAACAGATGAATATAACAACGGTTTTGCACGCAATAAAGTCGTTGTTAAATTTTGACATTCAATTAAATAATATAACGAAATGAACCGTTATCATATATATTATTTAACAACGGTTTTGAAATGATAAGACTTTGTCAATAGTAAACTACGACAACGGATTTGAAACCGTTCTTAAGATTTAATAACGGTTTCTTAAAAGATTTTATAACGGTTCTTAATGTTTGTGGACATAACCACCTGCGACGCCCAGCCGATCCGTGGACGTGGCAGCGGTCTTTTTGAAAGCCACGCTCAACGGCGTAAAAATGCTTTCGACCGGGTCGGTTTAGATCGGTCGGTTTCGTCTCGGCAAGGGTCTCAAAATGATGCAAGAGATGTTCGGAGTCGCCACCAAGCATTTGTGGGATGCTTGAAACCCGTTCGAATCCACTTTATACCTAGGTCAACCAAGGCAAAAAGCGGTGTTTGATATAGGTACTAAAGATAAGGAATCGTCCCTTAGCATCCTATCTCTAGAATGACTCTCATATGCCCTGGATAAGGTTGTCCACTATCCAAAATTTATGAGTAAGAGGTGAAGGTACGTATTGGGAAGCCCTTTAATCAGACACCCAATCCCTCCCACGGTAGCGGCCTCTACTGATCGATCTTGGTTGGTTAAATGCAAAAGTTGATAAAACGGGTAAATGCATGAATGCACATCCACAAGTTTGAACCTAACATGTGAGCTTTCTATGTCGGTTGTTTAATCCAAGTATCAAGTATTTGATGTCAAGTTGGAGTTAATGTTGATTTGCATGCAAGACGGAAATTAAACAACCATTTACCGAGTTAGGTTCATGGTGCATAATGTGATCCATTTGTCTTAGTAAGGCATTTTGCAAATATGATGTAAAATGGGCAGATTTGTCATCTGCCCCGTTCTGTATTCGGGTTAACCGAAGCCGGGATCGTCCTAGACAAGTGCTGGAAGGAAACAGACCCTGCATCAGGTAGCCAGAAGAGGCACGAGCGAGTAGGCGATGCAAGCAGGTCTGCCCTAGTTTGAAAATGGAAAAATGAGTGGCCTGTTTAGGTGCGGGTCAACAGACGATGGAAGAACGTCTTCTGACCATTGAAAAAGTTCGTTAAATATACTGAAAAGAGGGTGCTTGAACCCTTCTTAATTTGAAAAGACCGTTTAGGCCACTTTTAGGTTAATCTGAAGAACGAGACATGAATAATCGTCATTGTGACGATATTCGATGCCGGGTTCGGTTTTGCAAGCTTGACATGAATAGTTTTGAAAATAATTATGAACTAATTGTTTTAAGTTCATTTGTTTGTAATTAGTCAATGTTTATCATCGTACTCGGGTTAAAATCCGACATGGTATGTAGAACCATGGATGATTTTGTGTTTATGACTAATACATTTGTTTTGAAAATGTAAAGAAATTAAATAAAAGATTTTAAAATACCTTTTAATATGTGATTAACAAAATATTCTCACCGAAACACGGATCAAACCGTCATGGTATTAGGAACCAAGGGTGAAAAATGTTTCATGGTTAAAAGTTTGTCATAAAAAAAGATTTGAAAATTTTGAAATGGTAAAAACCGATTACAAATATGAAATGAAAACAAAAGGGGAAGAAGAGACCAAACACGGTTGGATTTAGGCTGAGAGGGGCTTTAGGCGCGAGCCTGGTTGCTATACAAGCAGCCCCTGCCTCAACCAAAAATCCAGTTTTGGCTCATTTATCCCATATTTGGACCATGTTATGCATGTTTTAGCATGTTATTGTAATACTACGGATTTTCATAAGCTAAGTACTCGACTGAGTAGAGCCTACTCGGCCGAGTAGTGCTAGTTGTGTATTCTGTTTTGGTTCAGCCGAGGAATTCTCGGCCGAGTATGATGAATACACGACCGAGTAGAGGATACTCGGTCGAGTATACTCTTTACTCGACCGAGTAACCGGTCTGGCGAGTGATATTTCAGCGGTTTGATGCGGGAGTGTTAAGGGTTATTTAATATTAAGAATAAGTTTCTAAACGTCTGTAACATCCCCATTTATTCAGGATCCTTTAACTAGACATTCCCAAATAAATAGGACTGTTACCATCTCGGTTTCCCGGGGAAGTGAATAACAAATTACACAAACCAAAGTACTTCAAATTAAAACTTTAGTGAAAACATGTTTATTACAATATTTACCAACTAAAACTGAACATAAAATAATTACAACTCGCAGCGGAAATAAATAAAGTGATATAATTATTCTATGTGATCTAGACTTCAACTACGGTCCAAGTCGAGCTCTCATCCCAATGCTCTCGAGTCAGCTAATCTTTAATACCTGTCAAATATGCTCCGCATAAAACGGTTCACCGCAGGTGTTCACGAATACACGGTCAACCACGAAATTGAGTAGGAAACTAAACAATGAACGAGAATAAAACAACCTGCAATATCACTGGTACACAAATAAACTCTACCACCACAATCCCGTTCACTCCACACCACCGCACACAGCCACTTCTAGACACACAGTCATACTCCACTTCTAGACACACAGCCATACTCTAGGACACACAGTCCAATGGACACACAGTCCAATGGACACACAGTCCCACCTCAGACACACAGTCTGGATATACTGGACACACGGTCCCGCCTCAGACACACATTCTGGATACACACAAAACTCATCTCCCAACTCCAACAACAATTAATAATATTGACATAAGGCATAAAATCCAGAAAGATAATAAAAGATCGTTGTAAACAGTTAAACAAAACCTTCACCTATCCACCGGCTCATACATTTAATCCATCTTTAGGAATAACATAAATAAGACAAGATTGAGTAGTTTCCTACCTGGCAAGCAAATCCAATTAAGCACCTCAAAGCGCTCCAAATAATTAAAGCACACGAACCCGATTATAAATTCTTCACAAATCGTCAACTAACAAAATATTATAATATGCATAACTTAATTATTAATTATTAATTATTCAATTATAATTTAATTATCTTAAATAAATTCCCGTACGAATTATTATTACGTAAAATCCCGTCTTGCAAATAAACAATTTAACTTACTACCATACCCTTAAACTTCCCGTGAAAACACAACCCCAAACACAAACCACATATGACACGCAAAAATCGTGTTTGACAACCCTTCCTTAACCCGCTAAATCCCGACTCCTCAAGCCACCATCGACACCATCCAACCTAGCTACCCCTAGCCTTCAACCCGACGCACCCCAACAACCCACAACCACCAGCCAAAGCACCACCACCATCCTACAAACTTACGCCCTAATCAGCCACAAGCATCACCAACTACCGAAAACCCGACATACAAATTCACGTTTGACTTACAACCACTACCACCACTAGACGTCACCATCATCCTCCATCATACCCAGCACCACCATCAACCCAGCCACGACTAGCCATTGTTATTATTATTATTATTATTATCATATATTACTACTCTTACCATAATTAGAATTACCATACATCTCTTTTACTAATTAAATTATTAGGATAATTAATATAATTATTATTACTTTTCCATTATTATTATTTCCATATTATCTATTATAAATTCCCGGTGCAAATCCCGATTATACTCATACCTTATTATAATAAATTCCAGTCCAATTAATCAATGGCACACGGCCCAACACTCGATTATTAGCTAAGCCCAATTCCCGACTTGGATTATAAATTTTATATTTTACTTAAGGTCTTATTTGTAATTATTATTAGAAATGCTTTTAAATAATTATTAATTAGATAAATTATTAATATCAAAATACGGGGTATTACAGTCTTTCCCCCTTAAAATGAACTTCGTCCCGAAGTTCGCCCATAACTACTATCACAAAACTTATAACTACGCATCATTCAACATCATTAACTTACTCAATCATTATCAAACTTTCTTAATCATTATAATACGGTATCATACTTATTAAAATGTGTCACAAAACTAATTTCAAAACATGAGAATGTATCACAATATAAACTTAGAACATGAGGTATCACATTCTACCCCCTAAAAATAAACTTTGTCCCGAAGTTTCGAAACTACCTTTACATTATTAAACCACTAACAATTGAAATAATTATATAAATGATAAGAGTCTAATCATCCCACAAACTAGTTACCCTTCTCCCCATTTTCTAGGTCCTCCTCTGATCACCCCTATCTCTCAACTATTACAGGTTAAGAACTTATAAAACATTTATATTAAACATTTGAAAAAACTCGCGTTTTCGGAAATCAAAGTCCAGCCGTAAATTTCTAAATTCACCATTAAATAACCGTTACATTTCACATTTATTTTTTTATACTTTTCAGTAATATAAAGAGGTTTTAAAACACGAGAAAAAGAATTAAGTCCAAATCTCGAATAATCAATTTATAAAGATTTTTACAATTCAGTGGGTCGAAACCAAAAATTGATCAGCTATACGTCAAAACTTAGGTCAAATTTTAAAAATTACTATTAATTGTCAAACATTCACCTTAAAAATCACTATTAATTGAAACATTCACCTTTAAACAGTGGAGTTGGAATTAGGTAAAAATATTAAGTACAAATTAAACGGGAAATTTTACAAATTCGTTTGTCGAAAACTTTACTGTATAGAAACATTCTGACCACTGTCTATAAAAATATTTATTTCTCCCAAACCATACAACTTTTTAACACGAGACCAATGACATTGGAAAGTTAACTCACATAGCTACCACTCATAAAATTTTCAACCTTAGACGATTTATAGAAGTCAAATGGCAGCTCAATCAAATAGGGTTAAAATCAACTAAATAAGGTCATGCTTCCACATCCATTTTACGAACTCACAAATTCTGACTAACACCCCCCCCTATACTTGTAGTAAGACAACTTGGTCATAAAACATTCATACACCAGTATGCATCTATTCTAAAGTATTCCTATCTCAAATCCAATCATCCAATAATATTTTAAATAACATGGTTTCGGGATTCACATAACCGCATATCGCTAGACATGGTACTACTATAATCAAATAATCAATATAAATTCAACAATTACTTTCATGCTCATGATTTCAACATCTCATCGTTATTTTATCCATCCCATCGTCCTTAAAATCAAGGTTACGTCTCGTAACATTGCTCATCAACAATACACATCCAATCAATAAATATACCTATAATTCAACAATGGATCCTATGAAATACTAAACATTTATTTTAATTTACCCCACTCTTAATTATCTCTCGAGGTAACCGGTTCAAAACTGGAAGGGCCAAGGTACGAATTAAGGGATCCTTCTTAACCGTACTAAGAGGGGCTCCTAACAGTTTTTACCCGAGGTTTATTTTAGTAGACACATCCTACATTCATTATTGTTCATTGATTAGGCCTGAGGATCGTTTTGCTCTGATACCACTCTGTAACACTCCCATTTATTCAGGAGCCTTTAGCTAGACATTCCCAAATAAATAGGACTGTTACCATATCTGTTTCCCGAGGTAGTGAATAACAAAGTACACAAACCAAAGTACTTTAAATTAAAACTTTAGTGAAAACATGTTTATTACAATATTTACCAACTAAAACTTAATATAAAATAATTACAACTCGAAGCAAAAATAAATAAAGTGATATAATTATTCTATGTGATCTAGATTTCAACTACGGTCCAAGTCGAGCTCTCATCCCAATGCTCCCGAGTTAGCTAATCTTTAATACGTGTCAAATATGCTCCCCATAAAACGGTTCACCGCAGGTGTTCACGAATACACGGTCAACCACGAGGTTGAGTAGGAAACTAAACAATGAACGAGAATAAAACAACCTGCAATATCACTGGTACACAAATAAACTCTACCACCACAATCCCGTTCACTCCACACCACCGCACACAGCCACTTCTAGACACACAATCATACTCCACTTCTAGACACACATTCATACTCCAGGACACACAGTCCCGCCTCAGACACACAGTCTGTATATACTGGACACATAGTCCCGCCTCAGACACACAGTCTGCATACACACAAAACTCATCTCCCAACTCCAACAACAATAAAAAATATTGACATAAGGCAGAAAATCCAGAAAGATAATAAAAGATCGCTCTAAACAGTTAAACACAACCTTCACCTATCGACCGGCTCATACATTTAATCCATCTTTAGCAATAACAAAAATAAGACAAGATTGAGTAGTTTCCTACATGGCAAGCAAATCCAATTAAGCAGCTCAAAGCGTTCCAAATAATTAAAGCACACGAACCCGATTATAAATTCTTCACAAATCGTCACCTAACAAAATATTATAATATGCATAACTTAATTATTAATTATTAATTATTCAATTATAATTTAATTATCTTAAATAAATTCCCATACGAATTATTATTACGTAAAATCCCGTCTTGCAAATAAACAACTTAACTTACTACCATACCCTTAAACTTCCCGTGAAAACACAACCGCAAACACAAACCACATATTACACGCAAAAATCGTGTTTGACAACCCTTCCTTAACCCGCTAAATCCCGACTCCTCAAGCCACCATCGACACCATCCAACCTAGCTACCCCTAGCCTTCAACCCGACGCACCCAAACAACCCACAACCACCAGCCAAAGCACCGCCACCATCCTACAAACTTACGCCCTAATCAGCCACAAGCATCACCAACTACCGAAAACCCGACATACAAATTCACGTTTGACTTACAACCACTACCACCACTAGATGTCACCATCATCCCACATCATATCCAGCACCACCATCAACCCAGCCACGACTAGCCACCATGCCCTGCTCACGACACCCATAACAACACTCGGACAACATAACCCGACACATCCACGAAACCCGACCACAAACCAAACACAACACCCATATACCACCCTTACCACCACCAGTGACAACCCGTGGCCACCACCGTGGTCTCCCTTGACCCACGGTGGTCCCACCATCAGCCACAACCTCTCACGACACAACCCAATACCGACAGCAATAACAAACGTAACCCCTCCCCTGTTTTCACGTTTTTTTCCGGCCATCACCACCACAACCCGCCAACTTTATCACACCAACACCCACCAATATGACCGACTCCTCCCCCCACGACCAACCAACACCAGCCCAGGTCATGATGGTCAAGCTACGGGTTAAAATTCTTGTTTTTAATGGTGCGATAACACCTAACCAAATACCACGACACCACCCCTAAAACCCGCCCGAACAGCCCCTTTCCCGAGGTCCCTGGTGGTCAACGGTAGTTCAACGGTGATCCTTGGTCATCCACGGTCACAACCGTACTTACGGCCTGATTTATGGTGGTCTAGATTACGAGTTATAGCAAGGCAAAGTGTATATATAAGACGATTTAAAATATTACCTTGAGGCGATAATAAAGTTAGTTCTTCTCTTCTTTCCGTCTCCTAAAACTCCTTCTTTTAATTTATGAATAATTTCTCAGATTTAATGTGGTATTTATAGTGTAAGATTAGAGAAAATGCAAGGTCGATTAAGAAACTATTATAATTTACCTTATTCTAATTAGTGTATGAATTATTATTATTATTACCATCATAAATTATTATTATTATTATTATTGTTATCAGATATTACTACTCTTACCATAATTATAATTACCATACATCTCTTTTACTAATTAAATTATTAGGATAATTAATATAATTATTATTACTTTTCCATTATTATTATTTCCATATTATCTATTGTAAATTCCCGATGCAAATCCCGATTATACTCATACCTTATTATAATAAATTCCGGTCCAATTAATCAATGCCACACGGCCCAACACTCGATTATTAGCTAAGCCGAATTCCCGACATTGATTATAAATTTTATATTTTACTTAACGTCTTATTTGTAATTATTATTAGAAATGCTTTTAACTAATTATTAATTACATAAATTATTAATATCAAAATACGGGGTATTACAACGTCATTTCAACCCTAATCATTTTACGATTTCTTTAATTACTCTCTAATCACTCTCTAATCATTCCTTAATCCTCCATTGTGTGTGTGCAATCGTCGTAGTTCTTGCGTTTAATCCTTCATTCTACTGTTGGTAAGTCCTTGTTCTTCATGTCATTTATGTTCTTTTGGGGTTTACTGTATACATATGGATGGGGAAAAGGGGGATTGTGCAATGTGTAATTGTGCTATGTGGTTATTGTATAGAAGAAGACTTATAAAGGAGCCTTTTTGATTGCTTGGTTTTCGTATTGTTGTTGATTACTAAGGTAGGGTTTCTCCTACTCAGTACTGTTAATTGATTGAGATTTCATATGTTTTATAATTGTTGTTATCTGCTGATCATCAGAGGTTGGGTGTTGTGGTGATGATGTTGGTGTGATTGTGTTGTGACGGTTGTGGTGTTGTGACAGCTGTGATGCTGTGTGTGTGATTGTGGTGGAGTCACTTGCGGGAGTGGATTCACACCCTAGTTCGCCCTCCGTGGAACCCGTCACGGGAGGGGATGTGCACATTAAGGGACAGGGATTGTTAGTTGCTCGTTGGTGAGCTGGACTAGGTGGGGATGGGCTGCGGTCACCCACTAGCGGCGAGGATTACCTGTTGCGATGGGTAATCTGGCAGGGCTACACACTTCGGTGTGTAGTCGGTTACTGTGTGAGATCGGGAGACCGGAGTGGAGGATGATCAGCTGGTTGCATTGTCTGTTGTCTTATATTGATTGAGTAAACAGGAGCTGGATCCTAAGATTCAGGAATGGAAGTCAAGAGTGGAGAGTGGGACAGTTTCTAGGTTTTCTATCCATACAGATGGGAGTGTTCGCTTTGATGGGAGATGGTGTATCCCAGAGGATGCAGAGTTGAGGAGAGTGATCTTATCGGAGGCTCATTTCACTCCTTATTCGGTTCACCCGAGTGGTGACAAGCTTTATAAAGATGTTAAGAAGACTTTCTGGTGGCCAAACATGAAGAGGGATGTAGCTAAGTTCGTGGCTAGATGTTTGACCTGCCAGAGGGTCAAGGGTATGCAAAGGAGACCACAGGGTAAAATTCAGTCTTTGGAGGTACCCGAGTGGATGTGGGAGTCCATCTCTATGGACTTCATTGTGGGATTACCTAGGTCATAGCAAGGTAATAATATGATCTAGGTGATTGTTGATCGGTTAACCAAGTCAGCTCACTTTGTTCCTATGAAAGATACCTGGTCTAAGATGCAGCTGGCATTGGGTTATAGGAGGCATGTGGTACGGTTACATGGTATACCCAAGGATATCATTTCTGATCGTGATGCGAAGTTCATATCCAAGTTTTGGCAAGAGCTGCAGAGTTGATGGGTACCACCTTGAAGATGAGTACGACCTTTCATCCAAAGAACCGATGGTCGGACATAGAGAACCATCAAGACCTTAGAGGACATGTTGAGGGCATGTGTCATGGAGTTTGGGGGCAGCTAGGAGAACAGACTTGAGCTGATTGAGTTTTCATACAATAACAGTTATCATACGAGTATCGAGATGGCACCTTTTAAGGCTTTGTGTGGTCGAAAGTGCCGAAGTCCAGTTTGTTAGGATGATAGTTCTGAGGCTGTAGTTTTAGGACCACAGCTGGTACAGGATATGGTTGAGCAAGTCCAGATGATTCGGCAAAAGATGAGAGCGACTCAAGATCGTCGGAAGAGTTATGCTTGATTTCCACCGGGGACATAGAGTTCGCGATGAGGTGACAAGGTCTTTTTGAAAGTGTCACCTATGCGTGGGAAATGCGGTTTGGGAAGAAAAGTAAGCTAAGTCAGAAGTTTATAGGTCCTTATGAGATTTTGGACCGCATAGGCGAGGTAGCCTACAGATTAGCTTTGCCACCAGCTTTGGACAGAGTCCACAATGTTTTCCATGTTTCCCTGCTTTGGAAGTATGTGAGTGATCCGTCGCATATCCTTGAGGTGGAGAACATCGAGCTTGATGAGTCCTTGTCCTATACCGAGGTTCCTAAAGAGATTCTTGACCGCAAAGTTCATAAGACAACGAATGGTGAGACGGTCTTACTTAAGGTACTTTGGTCTAATCACAATGTGGAAGAGGCCACATGGGAACCCGAGGAAGTTATGCGAGAACGTTTTCCTAGCCTTTTTGATCAGGTATGTTTGGTTACGGGGACGTAACCATTGTATTTTTAGGGGGGTAGGAGATGGTCGCGTGTGTGTTTTGTCTTATTTTTGAGTCGGGGTAGTGAGTCTTGTGGTGTCTTGTGTGGTTCTTTGGTGTTGATAAATGTTTGTTTTGGAAGTCTATTTGTGTTTTGTGATGTCTTGTTTAGGGTGGAGTATGAACTTTGGGACGAAGTTCTTGTTAAGGGGGGAAGACTATAATACTACGGATTTTCATAAGCTAAGTACTCGACCGAGTAGTGCTAGTTGTGTATTCTGTTTTGGTTATGCCGAGGAATACTCGGTAGAGTATGATGAATACTCGACTGAGTAGAGGATACTCGGTCGAGTATACTCTTTACTCGACCGAGTATCCGGTCTGGCGAGTGATATTTCAGCGGTTTGATGCGGGAGTGTTTAGGGTTATTTAATATTAAGAATCAGTTTCTAAACGTCATTTCAACCCTAATCATTTTACGATTACTTTAAACACTCTTTAATCACTCCCTAATCATTCCTTACTCCTCCATTGTGTGTGTGCAATCGTCGTAGTTCTTGCGTTTAATCCTTCATTCTACTGTTGGTAAGTCCTTGTTCTTCATGTCATTTATGTTCTTTTGGGGTTTACTATATACATATGGATTGGGAAAAGGGGGATTGCGCAATGTGTTATTGTGCTATATGGTTATTGTATATGAGAAGACTTCATAGAGGAGCCTTTTTGATTGCTCGGTTTCCGTATTGCTGTTGATTACTAAGGTAGGGTTTCTCCTACTCAGTACTGTTAATTGATTGAGATTTCATATGTTTTATAATTGTTGTTATCTACTGATCATCAGAGGTTGGGTGTTGTGGTGATGATGTTGGTGTGATTGTGTTGTGACGGTTGTGGTGTTGTGACAGCTGTGATGCTGTGTGTGTGATTGTGGTGGAGTCACTTGCGGGAGTGGATTCACACCCTAGTTCGCCCTCCGTGGAACCCGTCACGGGAGGGGATGTGCACATTAAGGGACAGGGATTGTTAGTTGCTCGTTGGTGAGCTGGACTAGGTGGGGATGGGCTGCGGTCACCCACTAGCGGCGAGGATTACCTGTTGCGATGGGTAATCTGGCAGGGCTACACACTTTGGTGTGTAGTCGGTTACTGTGTGAGATCGGGAGAACGGAGTGGAGGATGATCAGCTGGTTGCATTGTCTGTTGTCTTATATTGATTGAGTAAACAGGAGCTGGATCCTAAGATTCAGGAATGGAAGTCAAGAATGGAGAGTGGGACAGTTTCTAGGTTTTCTATCCATACAGATGGGAGTGTTCGCTTTGATGGGAGATGGTGTATCCCAGAGGATGCAGAGTTGAGGAGAGTGATCTTATCGGAGGCTCATTTCACTCCTTATTCGGTTCACCCGAGTGGTGACAAGCTTTATAAAGATGTTAAGAAGACTTTCTGGTGGCCAAACATGAAGAGGGATGTAGCTAAGTTCGTGGCTAGATGTTTGACCTGCCAGAGGGTCAAGGGTATGCAAAGGAGACCACAGGGTAAAATTCAGTCTTTGGAGGTACCCGAGTGGATGTGGGAGTCCATCTCTATGGACTTCATTGTGGGATTACCTAGGTCATGGCAAGGTAATAACATGATCTGGGTGATTGTTGATCGGTTAACCAAGTCAGCTGACTTTGTTCCTATGAAAGATACCTGGTCTAAGATGCAGCTGGCATTGGGTTATAGGAGGCATGTGGTACGGTTACATGGTATACCCAAGGATATCATTTCTGATCGTGATGCGAAGTTCATATCCAAGTTTTGGCAAGAGCTGCAAGAGTTGATGGGTACCACCTTGAAGATGAGTACGACCTTTCATCCAAAGAACCGATGGTCAGACATAGAGAACCATCAAGACCTTAGAGGACATGTTGAGGGCATGTGTCATGGAGTTTGGGGGCAGCTAGGAGAACAGACTTGAGCTGATTGAGTTTTCATACAATAACAGTTATCATACGAGTATCGGGATGGCACCTTTTAAGGCTTTGTGTGGTCGAAAGTGCCGAAGTCTAGTTTGTTAGGATGATAGTTCTGAGGCTGTAGTTTTAGGACCACAGCTGGTACAGGATATGGTTGAGCAAGTCCAGATGATTCGGCAAAAGATGAGAGCAGCTCAAGATCGTCAGAAGAGTTATGCCGATTTCCACCGCTGGGACATAGAGTTCGCAGTAGGTGACAAGGTCTTTTTGAAAGTGTCACCTATGCGTGGGGTAATGCGGTTTGGGAAGAAAAGTAAGCTAAGTCAGAAGTTTATAGGTCCTTATGAGATTTTGGACCGCATAGGCGAGGTAGCCTACAGATTAGCTTTGCCACCAGCTTTGGACAGAGTCCACAATGTTTTCCATGTTTCCCTGCTTTGGAAGTATGTGAGTGATCCGTCGCATATCCTTGAGGTGGAGAACATCGAGCTTGATGAGTCCTTGTCCTATACCGAGGTTCCTAAAGAGATTCTTGACCGCAAAGTTCATAAGACAACGAATGGTGAGACGGTCTTACTTAAGGTACTTTGGTCTAATCACAATGTGGAAGAGGCCACATGGGAACCCGAGGAAGTTATGCGAGAACGTTTTCCTAGCCTTTTTGATCAGGTATGTTTGGTTACGGGGACGTAACCATTGTATTTTTAGGGGGGTAGGAGATGGTCGCGTGTGTGTTTTGTCTTATTTTTGAGTCGGGGTAGTGAGTCTTGTGGTGTCTTGTGTGGTTCTTTGGTGTTGATAAATGTTTGTTTTGGAAGTCTATTTGTGTTTTGTGATGTCTTGTTTAGGGTGGAGTATGAACTTTGGGACGAAGTTCTTGTTAAGGGGGGAAGACTATAATACTACGGTTTTCATAAGCTAAGTACTCGTAGAGTAGTGCTAGTTGTGTATTCTGTTTTGGTTATGCCGAGGAATACTCGGTAGAGTATGATGAATACTCGACTGAGTAGAGGATACTCGGTCGAGTATACTCTTTACTCGACCGAGTATCCGGTCTGGCGAGTGATATTTCAGCGGTTTGATGCGGGAGTGTTTAGGGTTATTTAATATTAAGAATCAGTTTCTAAACGTCATTTCAACCCTAATCATTTTACGATTACTTTAAACACTCTTTAATCACTCCCTAATCATTCCTTACTCCTCCATTGTGTGTGTGCAATCGTCGTAGTTCTTGCGTTTAATCCTTCATTCTACTGTTGGTAAGTCCTTGTTCTTCATGTCATTTATGTTCTTTTGGGGTTTACTATATACATATGGATTGGGAAAAGGGGGATTGCGCAATGTGTTATTGTGCTATATGGTTATTGTATATGAGAAGACTTCATAGGGGAGCCTTTTTGATTGCTCGGTTTCCGTATTGCTGTTGATTACTAAGGTAGGGTTTCTCCTACTCAGTACTGTTAATTGATTGAGATTTCATATGTTTTATAATTGTTGTTATCTACTGATCATCAGAGGTTGGGTGTTGTGGTGATGATGTTGGTGTGATTGTGTTGTGACGGTTGTGGTGTTGTGACAGCTGTGATGCTGTGTGTGTGATTGTGGTGGAGTCACTTGCGGGAGTGGATTCACACCCTAGTTCGCCCTCCGTGGAACCCGTCACGGGAGGGGATGTGCACATTAAGGGACAGGGATTGTTAGTTGCTCGTTGGTGAGCTGGACTAGGTGGGGATGGGCTGCGGTCACCCACTAGCGGCGAGGATTACCTTGCGATGGGTAATGCGCGGGGCTACACACTTCGGTGTGTAGTCGGTTACTGTGTGAGATCGGGAGAACGGAGTGGAGGATGATCAGCTGGTTGCATTGTCTGTTGTCTTATATTGATTGAGTAAACAGGAGCTGGATCCTAAGATTCAGGAATGGAAGTCAAGAGTGGAGAGTGGGACAGTTTCTAGGTTTTCTATCCATACAGATGGGAGTGTTCGCTTTGATGGGAGATGGTGTATCCCAGAGGATGCAGAGTTGAGGAGAGTGATCTTATCGGAGGCTCATTTCACTCCTTATTCGGTTCACCCGAGTGGTGACAAGCTTTATAAAGATGTTAAGAAGACTTTCTGGTGGCCAAACATGAAGAGGGATGTAGCTAAGTTCGTGGCTAGATGTTTGACCTGCCAGAGGGTCAAGGGTATGCAAAGGAGACCACAGGGTAAAATTCAGTCTTTGGAGGTACCCGAGTGGATGTGGGAGTCCATCTCTATGGACTTCATTGTGGGATTACCTAGGTCATGGCAAGGTAATAACATGATCTGGGTGATTGTTGATCGGTTAACCAAGTCAGCTCACTTTGTTCCTATGAAAGATACCTGGTCTAAGATGCAGCTGGCATTGGGTTATAGGAGGCATGTGGTACGGTTACATGGTATACCCAAGGATATCATTTCTGATCGTGATGCGAAGTTCATATCCAAGTTTTGGCAAGAGCTGCAAGAGTTGATGGGTACCACCTTGAAGATGAGTACAGCCTTTCATCCAGCAACCGATGGTCAGACATAGAGAACCATCAAGACCTTAGAGGACATGTTGAGGGCATGTGTCATGGAGTTTGGGGGCAGCTAGGAGAACAGACTTGAGCTGATTGAGTTTTCATACAATAACAGTTATCATACGAGTATCGGGATGGCACCTTTTAAGGCTTTGTGTGGTCGAAAGTGCCGAAGTCCAGTTTGTTAGGATGATAGTTCTGAGGCTGTAGTTTTAGGACCACAGCTGGTACAGGATATGGTTGAGCAAGTCCAGATGATTCGGCAAAAGATGAGAGCAGCTCAAGATCGTCAGAAGAGTTATGCCGATTTCCACCGCTGGGACATAGAGTTCGCAGTAGGTGACAAGGTCTTTTTGAAAGTGTCACCTATGCGTGGGGTAATGCGGTTTGGGAAGAAAAGTAAGCTAAGTCAGAAGTTTATAGGTCCTTATGAGATTTTGGACCGCATAGGCGAGGTAGCCTACAGATTAGCTTTGCCACCAGCTTTGGACAGAGTCCACAATGTTTTCCATGTTTCCCTGCTTTGGAAGTATGTGAGTGATCCGTCGCATATCCTTGAGGTGGAGAACATCGAGCTTGATGAGTCCTTGTCCTATACCGAGGTTCCTAAAGAGATTCTTGACCGCAAAGTTCATAAGACAACGAATGGTGAGACGGTCTTACTTAAGGTACTTTGGTCTAATCACAATGTGGAAGAGGCCACATGGGAACCCGAGGAAGTTATGCGAGAACGTTTTCCTAGCCTTTTTGATCAGGTATGTTTGGTTACGGGGACGTAACCATTGTATTTTTAGGGGGGTAGGAGATGGTCGCGTGTGTGTTTTGTCTTATTTTTGAGTCGGGGTAGTGAGTCTTGTGGTGTCTTGTGTGGTTCTTTGGTGTTGATAAATGTTTGTTTTGGAAGTCTATTTGTGTTTTGTGATGTCTTGTTTAGGGTGGAGTATGAACTTTGGGACGAAGTTCTTGTTAAGGGGGGAAGACTATAATACTACGGATTTTCATAAGCTAAGTACTCGACCGAGTAGTGCTAGTTGTGTATTCTGTTTTGGTTATGCCGAGGAATACTCGGTAGAGTATGATGAATACTCGACTGAGTAGAGGATACTCGGTCGAGTATACTCTTTACTCGACCGAGTATCCGATGCAGGCGAGTGATATTTCAGCGGTTTGATGCGGGAGTGTTTAGGGTTATTTAATATTAAGAATCAGTTTCTAAACGTCATTTCAACCCTAATCATTTTACGATTACTTTAAACACTCTTTAATCACTCCCTAATCATTCCTTACTCCTCCATTGTGTGTGTGCAATCGTCGTAGTTCTTGCGTTTAATCCTTCATTCTACTGTTGGTAAGTCCTTGTTCTTCATGTCATTTATGTTCTTTTGGGGTTTACTATATACATATGGATTGGGAAAAGGGGGATTGTGCAATGTGTTATTGTGCTATATGGTTATTGTATATGAGAAGACTTCATAGGGGAGCCTTTTTGATTGCTCGGTTTCCGTATTGCTGTTGATTACTAAGGTAGGGTTTCTCCTACTCAGTACTGTTAATTGATTGAGATTGCATATGTTTTATAATTGTTGTTATCTGCTGATCATCGAAGGTTGGGTGTTATGGTGACGATGTTGGTGTGGTTGTGTTGTGACGGTTGTGGTGTTGTGACAGCTGTGATGTTGTGTGTGTCATTGTGGTGGAGTCACTTGCGGGAGTGGCTTCACACCCTAGTTCGCCCTTCGTGGAACCCGTCACGTGAGGGGATGTGCACATTAAGGGATAGGGATTGTTAGTCGCTCGTTGATGAGCTGGACTAGGTGGGGATGGGCTGCGGTCACCTACTGGCGGCGAGGATTACCTGTTGCGATGGGTAATCTGGCAGGGCTACACACTTCGGTGTGTAGTCGGTTACTATGTGAGATCGAGAGACCGGAGTGGAGGATGATCAGCTGGTTGCATTGTCTGTTGTCTTATATTGATTGTGTAGTACTGACCCCGTGTTGTTGTTTTGTAAAACCTGCGGTGATCCATTCGGGGATGGTGAGCAGGCTTGACAGGTACTGCTATTGGTGAGCTTAGGCAGACATGGGGGAGTTGTCATCACCAGTCATAACATCACAGTTCGAGTCCTAGTTATGATTTTGTTGTCAGACATTGGATTTATTTATTGGTTCAGTTTTGGATTTAATTAGATGTAAACATTTATACTTTATTGTACTTTTAATAAATGTGCTCAGTTCAGACGCTTTTGATATTTACTAACCTCGGGCAACCGAGATGGTAACACACTTTCATGGTAGGGTGGTCCTGGTAAGGCACCTTGGTATGAGGGGATGTTACAGTTATAGTCATGAAACAAATGAAAAACATGATAGAAGAGGATTTTTACACCCTCGTACTTACATGCTAGGCTTGAGACGAGAAATCGACGAATGTGTATCAACTTGTTTAGTCGGAAAACTCGGTTTGAAAACCGTTTTAGCAAAGTAAAAGAGTGTTTTAATTTTAGTGATGGTGTAGTGGTCGAGATGGTTGGTCAAGTGGTTTAATGCATGATGACGGTACCAAACAATGTGTTAGGCTTGTGTTTTCGATCGGTAGGTCGGAAAAACGTGTCGGTTTGTGACTTGAGAAGTCCAGTCTAGAATTTTAAGAGAGTGCTGAGGGGGCGGACACTCGCATAACTCTTAAATGGTGGCATTTGAGGGGTATTTATAGGAAAATGGGTGGTTGTGTGCGTTTTGAGCGACGTGGCCGCATGGGCTGCTCGAAGAGGCGCGAGCCATTTTGCGCGTCTTTGAGGTGTCTTGTCACTATCACGCAAGTGTAATCATGATTTGTTCTATCCTATATTTTGGACGAACTTGATTTGTACTTGACCATTAAGGATTGCGGGAAACCTTAACATGGATGTCTTTGAAAAGTTTGTTTTTTGTGTTTGACTCGATTTTACTCGTTGTTAGAGTCGGGATTTGAATTTTCGAGTGTGTTTTTGGTCCGGTGTCGGTTTTGACTCTAGTTAGTGTCATTGTGACCCTGGCGTGATGCATTAAACACTCCAGGTATTTTTGAGAATTTTTAAAATGTTTTTTTTTTGAAATGTTTTTTTTTAAATGTATTTTTGAAATTTTTTGAAATGTTAAACACTCCAGGTATTTTTGAAAATTTTTGAAATGGTTTTTCGACGTATAGTTGTACAAAACTGTCGATCAAACGCTGCGCTTCCTAAGCATGTTGTAGTCCGATAATCATCGGGTGTTTGTTGGAGACTCGACAGATATCGGGTATCTACAGAGCCTCCAGTTTGACTGAGGCTTGGACAGGGCAAAATTCAAAGTATAGCCCCCAGGTCAATCGAAGATTACAACCTGGAGACCGAAGCGATGTCGAGGTGGCTCGAAAGTATTCGGGCCAAGGACCTGCCGTCGGGAAGGGCGACGCCTAGGCGATTCAAGGGTACGAGCCAAGGACCTGTCATCGGGAACATTTTAGAGTTTGTCGACTGTCTGTGCAGGTCGTTTAAAGTCCGTTAGACTACGTATAATGGCTCGCCAGCCATAAGAAGGAGTCATACCTGAAACATGTTCGGGATATGTCCTTTGAGTCGTTTCTTGCTTGCAGACAAAGGCTCTCCAGCTGTGTTGCGGATATGAAGGGGCTCGCCAGCCGCGGGCGTATATGAAGGGGCTCGCCAGCCGTTGTGCGTATATGAAGGGGCTCGCCAACCGCGGTGCGTATATGAAGGGGCTCTCCAGCTGCTGCGCGTATGTAAAAGGGGCTCGCCAGCCGTGGGGCGTATATGAAAGGGACTCGCCGGCCGCTGTGCGTAAATGAGGGGGCTCGATAGTCACGGTGCGTATATGAAGGGGCTCGCCAGTAGCGGTGCGTATATGAAGGAGCTCGCCAGCCGCGGTGCATATATGAAGGGGCTCGCCTACCGATGTGCGTATATAATGGGGCTCGCCAGCCGCTGTGCGTTTAGGACGGGGCTCACCAGCCGCTGGGAATGTGATGCATTGTGAGGCTCGCCAGCCATGTCGAATGTGCAAAATTGCCACGTTGGATGGGCCTATTTCGGGAAGTTGTTTGAATTACCGGGCTTCGTGAGGAAGCCTCCGATATCCTGTTGGGGAATTTCGGTGTTTGTATTGAGTATTTGTGGTGCGGGAAAGGGATAGGTTTGTGAGCCTGGCCCCCATGGTCGGCGGTGATTTTGAATCTCGGAAAGAGATAGCGGTTTTTCTTGCTGTTTGTTTGGTGGGAAACGGACAGATGCGTACTCTGTCGTCTGATGGGTGTTTAGGGAGGATGATTTTAATTTCGCCTTCCCATGATTTGAAATTCGTGAAGGGTAGCGAATTTCACTGTCCCCTTTTTTAAGGTTTGACGGTTTTTAATGCCGTTCGTTTGAGATCTGTGAATGCTGTTAAAAAATTTGTGAGAATAGCGGATTTGAATTCCGCTATTGATTTCGTTTTTGACAGATGGTGCTTTTAATGCCGTTGTTGAAATTCGTGAAAATAGCGGATTTGAGTTCCGCTATCTGGCTCTTGTATCCGAGAAACGACGGTTTCTAATGTCGCCGTTGAAAATTTTGAAAATAGCGGATTTTGAATTTCCCTATTACCTTTGAAAAATGACGGTTTTTATTCCGCCGTTGGAATTTTTAAAATCGTGGAAATAGCGAATTTTGAGTTTCGCTATTACTTTTTGAAAAGTGACGGTTTTTATTGCCATCGTTGAAATAGGGAGTTTGAATTTCACTATTTTTGTAAAATGACGGTTTTTACTGCTGTCGTTGAAATTTGAAAAAATAGCGAATTTTGAATTTCACTATTTCGTTTTTGTATTTTGAAATGACAGTTTTTTTATTACTGTCGTCGAAATTTGAGAAAATAGCGAATTTTGGTGGAAATGTAAGTACTATTATAGCTCTTTCCTAATAGGGATAACAAAGGTCACCAATTACAACCAAACCATTAGTCTAGATGTTGACTCTAGACACTAACCAAAACCATACATAGGCAGAATTATAAACTACATTCAAACTACATCAGACCCCTTTGCCTACACCAACTATCATTAGCCAGCTTCAAAGTCCCTTTATCAATAACCATTAATCTTAGCTTGCTTTCCCGCTGGATACACTTAACCTACACACTAGGTAATATGACATAACCCTCCACTCTGCATCTGTTCCTTGCAAACCAAATATTATAATGCATAGCCACAATCAGAGAACTAAGCACCAGACGAACAAATCCAGAACATCCTCTCTGTCTGAGTATCTGGACAGGGTCAGTAATGCCTTGAAACTGCCTAGGAAGATCTAGCCATTGATATAGCTCAAGTAGCATTTCTCAGCGTAAAGACATTCATGAAATAAATGCTGATGAGTTTCATTCTTTTCCCCACAGAGAAAGCATAATGTCTGCTGAGTACTTCCAAAGTTTCCAAGTCTGTCTAAAGTGAGCAACCTACCATGCTGAATTAACCATTGATTGAAGTTATGCTTACTAAGATTGAATCTGTTCCACACACTCCTATGCCACTGCACAACAGAATAAGTATGCTCCGACCAGGAATAACCAGTACAAATGGAGTATTCATCATCATCACTCATCTACTTACCACATATAAAAGCAGGTTTGAACTTCTCTTTTACCTCACAAATTTTCCTCCAAGACCAGGAGCTAGCTGCAGTCGGACTATAGTCCATCAACATCCTTCCTTTTAGATAGACCTTGTCAACCCATTGGATCCGAAGATGGTCCTTCTTTTTTGCAATCCACCGTACCAGCTTCTCAACTGCTGTCATGTTCCATAATTTTAAGTCCCGTAGTCCCAATCCTCCATATTCCTTCCCTTTACAAAGCACACTCTATGCCACCAAAGGAGCTTTATTGTAGTTCTCTTCTCCTTCCCACAAAAAATTCCTACAAAGAGCTTCAATCCTGTCCATCAGTCCAGCAGGTAAGACAAAGATTTGAGACCAGTAAGTGTGGATTGTTGCCAGAACTGATTTAACCAGAACAAGCCTCCCTGAGTAAGAAATTTTCTTCTTATTCCATCCTCTGATCCTCTTCATCATTCTGTCCACTAAAATATTACAATCTCCTTTGGAAAAACGCTTGTGAGAGATCTTCACACCAAGATATTTGAATGGTAGAGACCCTTTCTTGAAGCCAGTATACTCAAGAATTGCAGCTTCAGTGCTTTGATCAATTCCAATCAAAATGATGTCAGATTTGTCACTACTAATATTTAGCCGAGAAGCTCCAGTGAAGCAATTAAAAACTTCCATTATAGTGAAGATTGACCTGAAGTCTCCTCTACAAAAAAGAAGCAGGTCAGCAACAAACATCAAATGAGTGAGTCTGATGCCTCTACATAGAGGATGGAACTTGAAACCAGGGAATTCACTAGCAACAGTCATCAGCCTACTCAGGTATTCCATGCATATAGTGAAAAATAACGAATTTTGAATTTCACTATTTCGCTTTTGTATTTTGAAATGACAGTATTTATTACTGTCGTTGAAATTTTGTGAAAATAGCTAATTTTGAATTTCGCTATTATCGTTTTTGAAAAATGACGGTTTTTATTGTCGTCGTTGAAAATCCGAAATTTGTGTGAGAAATTGGGTCAAAGCCCGAAATTTCGCTGAACGAGTCAAGGAGCGCCTCATTGAGGCGCGAGCCCTGCTCCGAAGGAAGGGAGCTCCTCTATTTTTGTAGTAAAGACGTGAGAAACAGGACGATCCTCTTTACTTCGTCTTCTTCGATACACAAACCAAAGAAACTCGACAAATCGCCATTTTTTGATCTCGTCTCTTGCTTGGACTCGTTCTCTTATCATCATGTCATCTCAAGGTACGTAAATCCTCTTGAATCCAATTGAATTTGTTTGTCTTTTTGTTAATTGAATTAGGGCGAAACCCTAAACCATCAAAAATCGAATTAGGAGTTTTTGATTAGGCCATTTTCGAGTGAAATTGATTATTGCATTAGGTTGGAAACCTGTTTAAGAGCATAGAGGTGCTTTTATTTTGCATTTTGGTCCCCGTTCCCGCTTCCTATGTTCGAAAAAAGTGAATGAGACGAGGAAACCATCTTATTTCACAATGCCAAGTTTGTTTGCTTGAGTTGTGTGCTCTACTAGGTTGCATTGTAGTCAGGAAGGACCGTGTTTTCTATATTGAACCTTCGTTGGGTATTGTGGGCAAAATTGGAATTTTTGCCTATTGCGACAATCTTAGGTCTGCCGAAATGAGCGTCTGTTTGAGCCCAAATTGAGTCAGTTTGTTTTGAAATGGAACTTATTGGTAGTTTAGGTCACTTTGGGATGTGATTAAATCGCGTTGCTTTGTTGTGGTCGTATTTTGAAATTTTGACTTGTTTTTGCCTGAATTGGCGTAAAATTGCCTGTTTTAGCTGTGGAAAATACCCCATTGTGTCGGGAATATTTTTTTGGTTGTTGGCGGGCCTTGTGTGGGTCTTGAGGTGTTGGATGCTGTTAGGCCTGGAAATCCGCAGACCTCCCTGATCAGTATCTCATCTAAACCTGACTACCAGGCTGTCAGGATGTCAGGGTATCAGGACACATGAAGATAGGCGCCCGGCCATGGAGAGGACAACGGTCAAAATATCAGGACGATATCAGACCAGGAGCTCATATTATAAATGGAATATATGCGCATCATTGAATGAAAAGATCTCGCAGTAAATGCAGTAATTAAGGGAGAAATATTGACAATTATTATGGACAATTATAGAGAATAATCCGCATTAATTCTGGCACCAGGCAGCCGTTCAAGTGAAGTTTATACAAGGAATACTTTGAAGACATTTGCAACACATCGTCTACACAAGAAAAAGCATATATCCACATACACAATACTTACAGAAATATTAACATTGTCGTTATCATATAATTATTCTCCCAATTACATAAGTGAAATCCTCTCCTGGCTTGGTTCCCGTGGTTTTTTCCCATTTAAGGGTTTTCCACGTACAAAATTCGTTGTCTCATTATTGTTGTTGTTATTATACTTACAGCTTTACATTTCAACCCTGACGACCTGACCAACAGACCACTTAGAGCTAGTTAACCGCACACGACACTATCCTGACCTGACTTTGCCTTGCGCAAAATACACCCAAAACAATTGGCGCCCACCGTGGGGCATCTAGCTCTTTAAATCCTTTTTTCTCATCTCACAAAAACTCAAAAATCCTACAAAAATGGCCCAACCTACCGTTGAAGAACAATTGAATGCATCTCTCCAGCAAATCGCTGAGTTGGAAAGCTTGAAAGAAAAGGTAGCCCAAACTAAAGCAGAAATCCTGCAACTAAGAGAATCAGAGTCAACCCTGAAACAAAAATTAGAAAAAACTAAAGGAGCATGCTCTAGATTCCAACCAGGAACCCCATTTGCATCAATCATCAAAAATATCGACTTTTCCAGTTTTGGGAGCCCAATTGGTTCTAAATCTATTGATTTTGATGGTGATGGTGAACCAAAGAATGACAAGGAAAAACCCGATGAATCTGCAGCAGCCATCGTGATGGCAGTGGTTCAGGCGATCAAGAAACTCAATGAAAAATTTGATAAGATACCTAGAGTACCTGCCAGCATGGAAGAAGCTGCCCCTAACAGCTATGCTGATTCGCCTTTCATAGACGAAATAGCAAAAGTAGATCTACCCAAGAAGTTTGTAGTTCCATCCATGAGGGTCTATGATAGAACTACGGATCCACAAAATCACGTGGCTCTTTATAAACAAAAAATGCTGGCTGCATCTATCCCCAGTGAATTTAGAAAAGTTTGCATGTGTAAGGGATTTGGAACGACCCTGACCGGCCCTGCTCTTCAATGGTACATCAACCTACCAACTGGGAGCATCCATTATTTCGCCAACCTGATTAACAGTTTCAACCAGCAGTTTGCGAGTAGCAGGGAGTTGGAGAAACGATCCAGTGACCTTTACCGAGTTACACAGAAGCCTGATGAAACTCTCAGGACATTCCTTGTAAGATTCAACAAGGAGAAGGTATCCATTCCCAGGTGTGACGTTGGAACAGCAGTGGAGGCATTCAGGCAGGGGTTACTACCATATAGTGACTTGTACAGCGAGCTCACTAAGTATCCCTGCCATACCTTCGAGGACGTCCAGGCCAAGACTCTTGCCTTTATCAGGCTAGAAGAAGATAAAAGTTATAAACTTGGATCACCCAGTAGACCAAAGGATCATGAAAGGAGCAGTAGGAAGAGCAACAAAGGAAACAATTATAGGTCTACTCCATATTCCAGGCCTGATCAATCAGAAGTTAACCTGGCTCATGAGTCTCAAGGTAAGGTTAAAGTTTATCCACCTATTTCCGAACATAACATCAGTGTCGATATTGCAGGATTAATCCAGAGACTTGACAACATGGGATCAGCTATCAGATGGCCCAGGAAGTCAGAAAATCCCAACCCCAGAAGGGACAATTCTAAATTGTGCGAATTCGACATGGATATTGGACACACCACGGATGATTGTTTCACCCTGAGGAAAGAAGTGGCCTACCTGTGAAATCTGGATACTTGAAAGACTTGATTAAGACGAAGGGCGGGAACGCAAACCAGGATAAAGAGAATCAGGAGCATAAGCAGGATCGTAGTCTCCCTCTACCACCACCAATCTATGAAGTAAAATTCATATCTGGCGGATCAGAAATTTGCGGCTTGACAAGTTTAGCAGCAAAGAAGATATCCAGGACACCAAGGACCTTGTCACCCTGTAAGCCGGATCATATCCCAACAATCACTTTCAGTGATTGTGACTTGGTGGGCATCCCTGATGTTCATCATGATGGCCTGTAATTTCTATGTAGATTGGAACCACCACAGTAAGAAGGATCCTGGTAGACGGAGGCAGCTCAGTAAACCTAATCATGCTTGATATACTGAAAGCCATGAAGATCAACGAGGACCTAATCACAAAAAAATCAAGTGTCCTAGTAGGATTCAGTGGCGAAACAAGAAGCACCCTAGGAGAAATCCACCTCCCAACCTACGTGGAAGGAGTCTCATCTTATGAGAAATTTGGGGTCCTTGATTGCCTGTCGTCTTACAACGCGATCTTGGGTAGGCCCTGGATTCATAATGTCAAGGCTGTACCGTCAACCTATCACCAGTGTATGAAGATACCAACAGACTGGGGCATAGCCACAATCAAAGGGGATCACAAGACAGCCCAGAAATGCTACACAGCAGCCTTAAAGCCTTCCAAGGCAGGTAAGTCCCTTGCATAGCAATTACGAACCACCGTCGTCGGAGCACTTATGTAGCACCTCCCGAATGGAAACAGATCAGGTAATCCTAGACCCTGAGTACCCTGACAGGTATGTTTTAGTAGGATCTGACGCTCCAGATAGCGTCAGGCCTGAACTGGTAAAGTTCCTTAAAAATAAATCATCTTGGTTTACTTGGTCACATTTTTATATGACTGGAACTAGCGCTGATATTATTACGCATAAACTCAATGTTGACCCATCTTTTAAGCCTGTACAACAGAAAAGGCGGAAATTTGCAGCTGAAATAAATACCATAATTAACGAGGAAGTAGAGAAACTCTTGGACATGGGAATGATCAGGGAAGTAATGTACCATGAGTGGCTGGCTAACGTAGTTGTTGTGCAGTAAAAGAATGGAAAATGGAGAGTCTGTGTAGACTACACTGACCTGAACAAAGCCTGTCCCAAAGACCCATTTCCCTTGCCATATATTGATGTCATGGTAGATGCCACAGCAGGCCATGAGATGCTGACATTCATGGATGCTTCCAGTGGATTCAATCAAATAATGATGCACCCTGCTGACCAGGAGAGTCTTTGCATTCATTCTGACAGGCATATCTTGTTACCTTTGCCAAGCCTTTCGGCCTGAAGAATACAGGGGCAACGTACCAGCGCCTGGTCAACATGATGTTTAAAGACCAAATAGGTGACATCATGGAGGTGTACATAGACGACATGGTGGTGAAATCCAAAAATTCAAAAGATCATGTAAAACATCTCGAAATAGCGTTCGAGATATTGCAAAAATACAACATGAAACTCAACCCCGCAAAATGCCACTTTAGAGTTTCTGCAGGCAAATTTCCCGGATATATGGTCCCAAAGAGAGGCATAGAAGCCAGCCCTGAACAGATAAAAGCTATCTTGGAACTGCAGACTCCAAAATCTGTCAAGGATATCCAAAAATTGACAGGATGAGTAGCTGCCCTGAACCGTTTCATATCAAGATCCTCCGAGAGGTGCAAAACATTTTATAACCTCCTCAGAAAGAATAAACAGTTTCAGTGGACGGATGAACACGAGACAGCTTTTCAGGATCTAAAATCCTACTTATCATCTCCACCCTTACTGGCTAAGCCAGAGAAGGGAGAACCCTTGTCAGTATACTTGTCTGTTACTGACATAGCGGTCAGCGCAGTCCTAGTGAAAGAACATGATGGTCAGCAACATCCAGTCTACTATGTAAGTAAAAGCCTCACAGATCTTTGAGTTGAGGTATGGATTGCTTGAAAAATATGTTTTAGCTTTGATTATGTCATGTACTAAACTGCGACCTTATTTTGAAAGCCACCCCATTATAGTCAGGACCAAATTACCCATAAAGTCTGTCCTACGTAAGCCTGAAATGTCAGGTAGGATGGCCAAGTGGTCAATACAGATTAGCACATACGATATCTCCTTTGAAACCAGGGCAGCGATTAAATCGCAGGCCCTAGAAGACTTTGTGGCTGACTTTAGCCCTAACCTGGAACCGGGCCTGATAAAAGAGGTCAAACAACTAGAAAATAAAACCCCAGACCAAGAATGGACCATATTCATAGATGGGGCATCCAACGCCAGGAGGACAGGATTAGGATTAGTGCTCAAATAACCACAGGGAGATATGATAGCACAGGCTGTAAGCTGTGAGTTCAAAGCTACGAACAACGAAGCAGAATATGAAGCCCTGATAGCAGGCCTAAAGGTATGTCTAGACCTCGGTGTTCAAAACCTAAAGGTAAAAACTGATTCACTCCTAATTGCTAATCAAATAAAGGGAATTTATACGGCTAAGGATGCAAAAATGATTTCGTATTTAGAATATGAAAAAAACCTTACCGCTAAATTCGCTTTATTTGACATAGATCAAATATCAAGAGACCTTAACACCCAGGCTGATGCTTTGGCCAGCCTAGGTTCAAATTTTACCCCTACAGTCTTCGACAAAATACCAATTGTTCATCTATTAGAGTCAGCCATCAGCAAACCTGAACAAGTCAATCCTGTCAATCGGGATAATAACTCTTAGACTAAACCCTATTATAATTGGTTTCTCCGAGGAATACTGCCTCAGGGCAGACATGAGGCAAGGGCCTTTAAAATTAGAGTTTCAACTTATGCTATCATCAATAACACTTTGTTCAAGAGATCGCAGGCCGGACCCTACCTGAGATGCTTGGAACCTGACAAAGCCAAACAAACTAGTACTTCAAGAAATACACGACGGACACTGTGGCAACCACAAAGGAGGAAAGAGCCTGGCAAGTAAAGTTCTCAGGACAGGCTACTATTGGCCTACACTGAGGGCTGACTGCCTGGAATACTCTTCCAAATGCGAAGCCTGTGAAATTCATGCACCAATCATACGTCAGCCATCTGAACTCCTCCATTCAATTTCTGCACCCTGGCCGTTCATAAAGTGGGGCATGGATATTGTGGGAAAACTGCACGTAGCTCCAGGACAAAAAGTATTCATGTTGGCTATGACTGATTACTTCTCCAAATGGATTGAGGCTGACTCTTTTAGGCAAGTAACTGAAAAAAGAAGTAATATCCTTCATCAGGACAAACATCATTTGCAGATATGGAGTCCCATCAGAAATAGTATGTGATAATGGAACTCAATTTGTGGGGAAAAAGACCCAACAATTTTGCCAAGAATGGAATATAAGCCTGGTAACGTCAACCCCTGGATATCTAAAAGCCAATGGCCAGGCTGAATCAAGCAATAAGGTAGTCATAAGCTGCCTAAAAAAAGAAGCTAAAAAGAAGACGAGGTAGATGGGCTGAAGAACTTTCATTAGTACTATGGGCAGACATGACAACTCCAAAGACATCAACAGGCCAAACACCTTATTCTTTGGTGTACGGCTGTGAAGCTGTCATTCCTGCAGAAGTATGTGTGCCAACATCAAGATACAGCCTGAATAACGTTGAGGCTGTTGGAGCTAGTGTCCTCCACAGTTAGTGTGATAACGTATATAAATCTCTTATAGGTTCACATGGTATACTTAGTATTTTATCAGTTTATTAACGTTTACTTAATAACGGTTGGCTTGCTAGAAGTTTGACGTTATTATCATACTGATGGTGGTGATCAACTGGTCCCTAAAAGTCACACCTAAAGGATGTGTTTGAGAGATGTGATTATATGAAAATATAATCACATTGATACCTTATATGACTAAAAGGTTAGTCCATATATTTGACTAAAAGGTTAGTCAATGTGATGATGAGACGATTATTTAATACAATTAAATAATATTAGCTGAGACGAATTAATTGTTAATTCGTAAAATTGAATATAAACTGTTATATTTAATTAATGTATATAATGTTAGCTTAAACGAACTAAGATGTTAATTCGTAATTAAACGTAAACGGTTATATTTAATAAGCAAATTATAAATATGCGATATTTATCGTTAATGTATATATTATACGAAATTGTCATAATAAATGTTGACAGACCGGTATTAATAAATCGACTATAAACTGTTGTGTGTGAACTTATTAAATACGTGACGACATAAATGGCATTTGATAAATATATACACATTTTATACAAGAAATAAAACCAACCAAAAATAAGAAGATTTCTCTCCTTATTTTGGGGTCACTCGGTTTTGAAAAAAAAGAGAGAAAATATCTTCTCCTTTTTATTCTCCCTTGGACGGTTAAAATGAGGGGAGTAGGAGATCATTTTCTTACTTCTTTTTGACCTAATTCTCACATCACAAAAAAAACCCTAAAATCATTAGAAATTAGGGATCTCATTCTAGCAAAAAGAGAGGCATTTCTCAAAGCATTGGATGCAACACTTAGGAGAATATCGATTTCGATATTTGTTCTTAGGCCAAATTGCTAGGACCAATGGTTAATTCTTAATCTCTATTCTTTTTGTTTATGCAATTTCGTTTATGACTCGTAATTTCATAATTATAATTTCGTTATAATCCGAATTTCTTAATGAAGTATACCGATATTTCCCTTAAGTGGTATCAGAGCATAGGCCACGAAATTATTTTATATGATTTTCATAAATGGATTTAAACAAAATTTTGATGAAAAAAAAAAAAGGTCTCAGCCAAATCAAATTTTTTTTTGACGAGACATTTTTGATTTTTTGTTGCTTTGTTTCCATTTGATTTATTTTTTTTTTTTTTTAGGTGGAATGTGAAATATATATTAAAAATATATAAGAGTCATATACAGTACATGGCTTTAAGGACAAATGAGACCACCTACAACATAATATGTCAAACAGGGAACTTAGACCCACTTAGAAAATAAATTGCTGCTGAAAACGAGTGGGCCAAGTCCTAGCTAAATATCGTTGCTTGACAGAATTCTTGACTTCCTGCACAACTGCTCTGGGAGTTTTTAACCACTGCTCAAGACGACATATGTTCCTGCACTGCCATATAGAGTAGAACACAGCAGCCACAGCAGCAAACACAATGTGCTTCTTTAATAATGACCTGCACCTCCACTGTATACACCAGTGAATGAGATCCTGCTCAGGAAGAGAAACATGAAGCCAGTCCTTAACTAGTTGCCAACAGGAGACACTAAAAGGACAATGATAGAACAAATGCATATGTGACTCGTCCTCAAGCTTACAAATTTCACAAAGCCCATCATTAACAACACCAAACGCCTGAAGCCTGTCTTTAGTGAGCAATCTCTGCCTAGCACACAACCAAACAATGAAGGAGTGCTTAGGTAGATTAAATCGGTTCCATACCAAAGGATACCATTCAACCTTATCCATTGACCCTTGAAGCCACTGATAACCAGCATTGATAGTATACACACCAGTAGCAGTAGCCCATTTATTATTCACATAGCCAGCTTTCAAAATATTCTTCACTTTGCAAATCATCCTCCACGTCCAACTAGTATTTTGGTTTGGCTCATAATGCTTCCAATCCACACCCTTCATATAGATGTGGTTCACCCACTTTATCCAGAGGTGATCACTTTTACAGGCTAACCACCAGGTATACTTCCCTATCATAGCCAAATTCCACTTCCTACTGTTCACCACACCCAAACCTCCATGTTTCTTAGCAGTACAAACAGACTCCCATGAAACAGCAGGAGTTCTGCCATACTTATCAGAAGCTGACCACAGAAAGTTTCTACAGATAGTGGTGATCCTGTCAATAACAGTAGCTGGAATGACAAAAATACGTGACCAGTACACATGAAGTTGAGATAGCACACTCTGCACCAACACCAATCTGCCTGTGTAACTCAACTTCCTAGCCCCCCAGCCTCGAATCCTGGCAACCACCTTTTCCACCAACCTTGTGCAATCCCCTATAGCCATACATTTGTAGGAAATAGGAATCCCTAGGTATCTAAAAGGAAATTGACCAGACTTGAAGCCAGAGATCCTCAAAACATAGTCAATCTCAGCTTGACATACACCATTAAAATAAATATTGGACTTATCACAATTCATTTCAAGACCAGAAACAGTAGAAAAGGTTACAAAAGCCTTCAGTAACACTTTAATAGATCCCCTATCCCCTCTACAAAACATGAGTAAATCATCTGCAAAACATAGATGACTGAGCTTCATAGGTCTACAAAGAGGATGGAAATTGAAATCCAACTTATTAGTGACCACATCAAGGATCCTACTCAAATATTCCATACAAATGGTAAAAATCAAAGGAGACATAGGATCACCCTGCCTAATACCCCTTTTCCCCTGAAAGTAACCAAAACTTGAACCATTAAGAGAGAGTGTAAACCAAGGGGATGATACACACTCCATAATCCAATTAACCATCTGAGGAGGGAATCTAAGGGCTAGCAACATCTGTTCAATAAACTTCCACTCAATAGAGTCATAAGCTTTCTTAAGATCAATTTTCATAATACATCTAGGGGAACAGGTTTTCCTATTGTATAGTCTGACTAGATCCTGACAGATAAGGATATTATCCACTATCTCCCTCCCTTTGATAAAAGCACTTTGGTTTGGACTAATAATCTCAGGGAGAACCTTAGCCAACCTATTGCAAATCACCTTAGAAATAGTCTTGTAAATGACATTGCAACAGGCTATGGGCCTAAAGTCAGCCACACTAATAGGTCTCTCTTTCTTGGGAATAAGAGTCAAGGTAGTGGAGTTAATTTGTTTCAGAAGCTTACCAGAATCAAAAAACTCCTTCACAGCTTTAACAATGTCATTACCCACAATAATGTAGGCATCCTTGAAAAATTGAGAAGAATAACCATCAGGACCTGGTGCCTTGTTAGCCGGAATAGAAAACAAAGCCTCTTTAATTTCCATATCAGTTACAGGACTGATCAGTTCACTGGATTGCTCCAAACTCACCACCTTCCCATGCCTGACAGTAGGATAATGCACATCCCCTACATGTTTACTAGACCCCAGTAACTGGACATAATAATCCATAAAGGCCTTTTCAATCCCATCAGGGGTAGTATGAGTAGTACCCTGAAGATCCTGAATACACAATACTCTGTTGTGAAGGCGTCTAGCTTTAATAATACTGTGAAAATATTGAGAATTGTCATCTCCATCACACAGCCAGTGAGCCTTAGCTTTCTGACTAAGGAAACTTTTCCAAGCTGCATCCAAGTCCCTGTAAGCCCTGGCAGCTTCCTTTACAGCCACCTGAAGGAGAAGATCAGTGGGAGAATGATGAAGCTGTTTTTGCAACTCAAAAAGTTGGACCTGGGCAACCTTAGCAGCAGTTTCAACATTAGAAAAGCTGGTCCTATTCAACTCTTTCAAGGGCTGTTTCAGAGCTTTGAGTTTCTTAGCAATCTGAAACATAGTAAACCCCTCAACCTGAGTCTCCCAAATGGCTTTAACAATATTCAGGAAATTGGCATCCATTCCCCACATATTAAAAAACTTAAAACTACCTTTTCTTCTAGCACAAGTTGGCCAGAGAGTGATTGTGCACGGGCAGTGATCATAGAGGCCCTCAGGGTGAAAAGTAACGTTAGCCTCAGGGAACTGAGCTAACCACTCATCATTGATTAGGGCTCTATCAATCCTACTAAACACCATATCTCCAGCATCATGTTTATTATTCCAAGTGAAAAATGCCCCCTGAGCAGGAGCATCCATCAACCCACAAGTGGCTACACACTCCTGAAATCCCTTTAATTCAGCAACAGTTATTTCAGACCCTATCCTCTCATCCATAGCCAGCACATTATTGAAGTCTCCCATGACCAGCCAAGGACCAGTAACCACAGAAGCCATAAGAGTAAGAGAATCCCAGAGAGGAGTTCTCTCAGCAACCCTGTTAAATCCATACACCACAGATAACCACCATTTAACACCAGTAGGTAAGAAAGTAACCCTAGAATGCATAACCTGAGCATGACTACTAACCAGCTCAACTTTATAATTCATAGGGTCCCAAATAAGCCAAATTCTGCCCCCTTCATGATCATCTATATTGTTTAGCATGGACCAATTCATCCCTAAGCCAGAATGTACTTTATTAAGAGCCTGTCTCCTAACTCTAGTTTCTAGAATACCAAAAAGCCCTACATTATTCAACTGCAAAAATCTTCTAACATCAGATTGCTTATTCATACTATTAAACCCCCTCACGTTCCAAAACCCAATGCTACCCATTTTCAATAGTTAGCTCAGGTCCTTCCTTTCCAGGTTCACAAACCTCTCGTATCTGAATAGAGCGTTCAACCACTTCCAAGAATGTCCTTCTATGACTACCAATCTGTATCCCCCCATGCCTTGTCATCTGAGTGATGATACTAGCAGGTGAGAACACAGACTGGAAAGGCATTGGAGTTACAAACACCCCTGGTCCAGTGCGCCTTGTATCTGAAATAGTCTTCTCCTTTGACTTATTAGTCTTCTCCTTTGGCTTACTAGTCTTCTCCTTTGGCTTATGAGCTACCACAGGAAGCTGGTTACCAGCCTTAGGGGCTTCAGGAGCAGCTTTCTTAGATACCCACACCTTGCGTTTTTGAGGAGGAGCTTTCTGTTTCTTCCTACAATCACGGCCAAGATGCCCCATAGCCTTACACTCAGTGCAGATGGTAGGTTTCCACTCATAGTGGACAATTTGTCTATGAGGGTTCCCCAATTCATCCTGAAATTCAACAACATCAGGTAACTCTTCCCCAACAGTGACCTCAACCATTACCCGAGCATAGCCAATGAATGTTTTTAATTGAGTATTGCTGTCACACCGTATAGGAGTACCCACAAGGTTAGCATGTTAAGATGATAATATTGTTGTTTTAACATGTTAAGATGATATTGTTGTTTTAACACCCATTTGATTTATTGATATTGTTGTTTTAACATGTTAAGATGATAATATGATAAATTTGTAGATGTTTTGATTTAATAAGAATTAAATTAAAATGGAAATGGAAATCGTTTTTATTGATGATGTTCATTTGTTTTTGCTATATAGTTTTGGCATACAAGTTAATTTAATAATGTTCAAATTAATTATGATGAATCAAATATTCGGATAATCGATTTAATCATGATTTAGATATTCATTTTTAAGAGGTTAAATTGAATCATCTTGTTTGGATCTAAGTTTAAATTAAAAGTTGATGATTATGCCAATCTTGTTATAGTAGCAACATTAAACAAATTGTTCACATTAAAAGGGATTTTTCGTGAAAGAAAAAAAAACTGTTTTATCCAGATTTTTGGGCGAAATGCTGCAAGAAAAAAAAATAACAAACTGTTTTTGTTTTTTTTATGGTGTTTATGCCGAGAGCAAGAAAAAAAAAGGGTTTTCGTTTTTTTTTGTGAATGTCGAGGGCAATTATTAAAAAAAAAAATTATGTTTATTTTGGCCAATAATTATTATACATTAAATTTATAATGTATGATTATTTGTTGTGAAAAGGTTCACAAATTTGAGATACCCAAATTATTTTAAAGAGGTTTAAAATAATGTTAGATTAATTCATATTATAGGTTAATGTGAATTAAGATTGGAGTTATTGTGAGTAATTGAGGAATTGTCACATAATTTGATCATTTAAATAGGTGGTTTGGATAAATTACTCTACATAATTAAGGAATTATGTCTTGAATGATTAATTTATAGTTGATGCTTTTTTATTTAGTTGTATTAATTGTTGAATGGTTTTATTTACGTATTTTTGCAATCGGTTGTAATTTGTATTACCTAGTGTGGCCTTAGTTGATTATGTTTTCGTAATGATGGAAACATAGTCTTAATGTAATTTTGAGATCTCGAATCTCCTTTGGTTTTCTTTAAGTATTATGTTTTTGAAATTAGAATGTAAATAGGTTTATTTTGTAATTTTATTGTAATTTTGAGAAGACTAAAGATGGAGATTGGATTGTTCACTCCCGCTACATGGACCAAGATGGAATATCAAGACAAGCTTCTCGGGTCCTAGGAAGGATTCCAAAGTTGTATTTATGTTCATTTTGGTAGATAGGCCACACTAGGACTTTGTTTTTATTTTACGTTTTTCCTTTCATGTTGCTTTTCATCGCATGATAATTAGTGCATCATATTCCGCCTAAACCAAACAACCTACTAATATGCATGAAAATTGACTCATATAGATTGAATGTTAGTTATCATGGACATAAAGATGTCACACTACTTTAAGCCATCATATTAGTTTATTCATTCTCGCATGCTAGATATTAGTTCACTTAAAATGAATTAAAATTAAGTTGATGGGATCTTCCTCTAAAACTAAAATTGAGACTAGTCTTTATAAGGGCAAACAACTATGAATCCCTTCTTCGTCGGTGGGCATATAGGACCTTACTCTCCATGTGACCCCTTCTACGTTGGGTAAGTAGTTTGTGTTGACTTATTTTACCTCAACATTATAATCCGAAGCGTTTCTCGTGATTATGATGGACTAAATATAGAATTTACAGAAATTTATCAACCAAGAATTCTAACAGTAGAATTAGCCAAGAGGTTGGCTTATCAATTTACAGATAATTGAGTCTTGGGATCATTTATATAATTCTTGAGGGAGGTCAATTGTATAAATGCTTGAGTCTTCTCTTATAACAGTTTTGCATTAGACTTAAATCATAACGATGAGTATGTTTATTATATATTTCTTCTTTTCGCAGTTTAGAATTCGTTTTATATTGATAATACTGCTTACAACAAATGGCTGGAAATAATGATATCCCTATGCCAAGTGCCACACTTTCACGCGAGTCTTGGCTCAAAACATTCATGGACCACATGAATCAGTCCACACGACTGAAGAATGACGGGTTCAACTTTGCTGACTGGGAGGCATCATTACGGAATGCTGCTATTGCTGACGGTAAGCTCAAGTACTTAACTGAGCCAATACCGCCAAACCCAGGCCCCAATGCAAGAGCTAACGAGTAACTTGCTTATAGTGACTTCGTCAAGGAAGCGGGTGCGATAAAGAACGTACTCATTTTTTGCAATGGAAACCAATTTGCAAAGACGCTTCATTGCCCAAGGTGCAAAAAAGATTTTCACCACGCTCACTAATGAGTTCTCAAAAGCACCGAGAATCGTTACTTATGAGCATACCTGTCGCTTCTTTGATGCGAAACTCCAGAAGGGCCAACCGGTTAGCCAACACATTCTTAACATGATTGAGAATGTCGAGAAAATGGAGGCACTTGATTGCAAAATCTGTGAGAGCATAGTCATTGACCGTATGCTTCATTCACTTCATGATGGTTTTGCCCTTTTCAGGGCAAATTACTACATGAATGACATGAAGAAAAGTCCTCATGAGCTACACTCACTTCTCCTACAGACCGAGAAGGATATGAAATTGAGTGGGAGCATGAAGCAAGATGTTCTCATGATTTCCAACAAGAATAAGGGTAAGGGCAAAGCTCACGGCGACCTAACTGTAGGAAAGCCAAAGTTTAAAAAGTCAAAAAACGGTAAGAGTGGGCCTGCTGAGACTAGTGGCTCACTAGGCAAGGCAAAGAGCAAGGACGGTAATGTTGAGTGCCACCATTGTCACAAGACTGGGCATTGGAGGAGGAACTGTCCCGTGTACCGTGAGGACATAAAAGCGGGTCGCGTCACTCCTGTTCGTATGTCATCTTATATTCATATGATTGAGATTAACCATGCAAGTTTCGAAACTTGGGTACTTGATACTGGTTGTGGTTCTCATCTGTGTAATCATTTGCAGGGCCTAAAAAACATCAAACCCCTCGCAAAGGTTGATGTGGACCTACAAGTCGGGAATGGAGCACGAGTTGCTGCAGTCTCAATGGGAACATACGTAATCCAGCTCCCTAGTGGTTTTGAGTTATATTTATATAACGATTACTATGTACCCAGCTTTATCTAAGAATATTATTTCATTTCCGTACTTGATAAAGACGGTTTTCATTTTCAATAAAGGACAATAGTTTGTATTTGCTCTTTTAATGAAATGGTTTATGGCAAAGCGATTTAGTGAATGGAATTTATATCTTAGATCAAACCACATATATATTACATGTGAATAATAAGAAATTAAAGGTTGGTGACAAAGATCAAACTTATCTATGGCATTGTCGAATGGGACACATAAATGAAAAACGTGTAAAGAAACTCATTGAGAATGGGACTATCCCCACTTTTGATTTCTCATCCTTTGGCACGTGTGAATCATGTCTTATCGGCAAAATGACTCGAATTTCCTTCAAAGGTGTTGGAATACGCGCTAATGACCTATTAGGACTCATACATACTGATGTATGTGGACCTATGTCAATCACCGCAAGAGACGGCTATAGATATTTTATCACTTTCACGGATGATTTGAGTAGATACGGATATGTGTACTTAATGAAGCATAATAGTGAGTCTCTTGAAAAATTCACGGAATACCAGAATAAGGTTGAGAACCAACTGGGAAGAAAGGTTAAAGCACTACGTTCAGATCATGGTGGCGAATATCTTTCAAATGAGTTTGATCAACACCTTAAAGACTGTGGAATAGTTTTACAGTTAACTCCACCTGGAACACCTCAAATAAATGGTGTGTTCGAACGGAGAAATCGAACACTAATTGATATGGTTCGATCCATGATGAGTCACGCGGTAGTACCTGATTCATTATGGGGTTTTGCTCTTTTGTCAGCTGCTCTTATACTTAACCGACGTCCGTCTAAAGCTGTCGACAAGACTCCATATGAAATGTGGAAGGGAACGGTCCCTAACTTGTCCTTTATTCGGGTTTGGGGCTGCGAGGCTTATGTCAAGTGGAGACACGAGGATAAGCTTGACCCACGATCGGTCAAGACATACTTTATTAGTTATCCAAAAGGAATGTTTGGTCATTACTTCTATTCGCCTACCGAACAACGAGTTTTTGTTGCGGCTAGTGCAAAGTTCTTAGAGAAAGAATTTCTCGAGAACAAGTCAAGTAATAGAACCTTCGAGCTGTCGGAGATTCAAGAACCAAAAACCGAGGAACAGATGGAGGAAGATGTTCCTTCAACTAATTATACGGTTAACATTCCTCAGGAACCTAGAGGTCGGGTAGAGTCTCTAATCCTCCAGACAGATACATTGGTATGGTCGAGGAAAATGACGTTTTACTCCTAGAGAGTAATGAACCCGCTACCTATAAAGGTGCCATGACCTGTTCTGACTCTAAGCTATGGCTTGAAGCCATGCAATCCGAGATGGACTCCATGTATGAGAATGACGTATGGGATCTTGTTGATTTACCTAACAAGGTAAGACCTCTTCAGTGCAAATGGCTTTACGAAATAAAGCATTTTGTAGACGGGCAACCAGATACCTATAAAGCAGGACTAGTGGCAAAAGGTTTCACTCAAGTGCACGGATTGCATTATGATAAAATTTTTGCACCCGTAGTTATGCTGCGTTCCATTCGGATATTCTTAGCGATTGCCGCTTTTCATGACTATGAAATTTGGCAAATGGATGTGAAAACCACCTTCTTAAACGGTTATTTGGAGGAGGAGTTGTACATGGTACAACCCGAAGGTTTCATAGATCCTGAAAATCCTAAGAAAGTGTGCAAGCTTAAACGTTCCATTTATGGACTTAAGCAAGCTTCTCGGAGTTGGAATCATCGTTTCGACCAGGTGATAAAAGAGTATGGTTTCACTCGATCGGTCGAGGAACCATGCTTATATATCAAGTCGAGTGGGAGCAAGATTGTTTTCTTGATATTGTATGTCGATGACATACTCTTGATTAGGAATGAAATTCCTCTCTTTCTTCGGTAAAAGGATGGTTGAAGAACCATATCCAGATGAAAGATCTGGGTGAGGCACAACGCATATTGGGAATCCGTATCTATCGAGATAGATCACGACGGATGTTATCACTGAGTCAGGAGTCTTATTTAGATAAGATTCTTAAAAGGTTCAGCATGACCAACTCCAAGAAGGGGAACCTTCCAATGACGTCTGGGATGCATTTGAGCAAGTCTCAGTCACCCAAGACACCTGAAGGGGTTGAACGCATGAGTCGTGTTCCTTATGCATCAGCCATAGGATCAATCATATATGTCATGATATGCACACGTCCAGACATGGCATATGCATTGAGTATGACGAGTCGGTACCAAGGCAATCCAGGTGAAACACACTGGATGGCTGTTAAAAACATCCTTATGTACCTACGGAGGACTAAGGATTGGGTATTGACTTATGGAGGAGATACTAAGCTATGTGCAATCGGTTACGCAGATGCTAGCTTCCAAACGGATCGAGATGATTCGAAATCTCGGTCTGATTCGTCTTTACTCTTAATGGTGTCGCGCCACCGGAAGAGTTCCAAACAAGAAGTTGTAGCAGATTTTACTACTGAATCCGAGTACTATGCCGCTTCAGAAGCAGCAAAGGAAGCTATATGGATGGGTCAATTCTTACAAGAACTAACCATAGTTCCTAGTTCGAATGACCCAATCACTATCTATTGTGACAATAGAGGTGCCATCTTCCAGGCTAAGGAGCTTAAGTCTAGCAACAAGTCTAGACATGTACATCGGAAGGCTCACCTGATCCGTGATTACGTGGGGCAAGAGGAGATAGTGATTGACAAGATTGCTTCGGATGACAACATCGCGGACCCTCTCACTAAACCATTGAAATATGATAAGCATGAAGGGCACGTTATTTCCATGGGAATTAAACGTGTTCCTGAGTTGTACTAGTTGCTTATGAATTCGATACTTTTTCTTTTCATATGCTATTTATAACTTCATCATTTTATTTCATATTTTGTTTTTCATGTGGATTGTACGACAACATTGAACGCCACAAAGTGAACTGAATTACATTATATTTGTTTTGGTCCGTAATCGCCTACATGAGCTGATAACTCTGGCTATTATATTGTGAAGTTGATTGATGGTGGGTTCAATGAGCCATAAGTCAAACGGTTGGCTGATCGATCACAGATGCGAGTTATAACGATACCTCGTAGGACAATTATGACAACGTAATGGAGTCCTAAATGTTTAAAAACATTTGGTGTCAGGTCGTGGATTGGACGTCCATTGTGTTCCTAGAGTCGATTCTTTTGACTATCGACTGTCTCTTGAGATTAAGGCAGTTTTTGGGTGACTTTGGTTTCTTTCTCATGGTCGACCGTAACAGGAGGCTAAGCAGATTTTCACTGGGTCATTTCATACTGTGCTTATATCTGCAGGATTCGAGTTGAAGAAAATATCCAACCTTTATCAGGTTTAGTTATTTCTCAGGGCCACTCGAGGAGTTGTAATTGAAATGCATGGCCATGCTCGAATGATGATTCCTCTCTAGTCGGGAAAACCACTTTTGATATTGAGCACTTGTAAAATACGACCTTTGTGAATGCGGATTTTGCAAATTGTTTTACATTAAGTGGGAGAAATTTTAGGATATGCGAATCGGTTATCGCACATACACTTGTGAGGACAAGTGGGAGATTGTTGGAGCTAGTGTCCTCCACAGTTAGTGTGATAACGTATATAAATCTCTTATAGGTTCACAGGATATACTTAGTATTTTATCAGTTGATTAACGTTTACTTAATAACGGTTGGCTTGCTAGAAGTTTGACGTTATTATCATACTGATGGCGGTGATCAACTGGTCCCTAAAATTCACACCTAAAGGATGTGTTTGAGAGATGTGATTATATGAAAATATAATCACATTGATGCCTTATATGACTAAAAGGTTAGTCCATATATTTGACTAAAAGGTTAGTCAATGTGATGATGAGACGATTATTTAATACAATTAAATAATATTAGCTGAGACGAATTAACTCCGCCTGTGAGTGTTTTCGGGCATTCGCTGCCGGTCCCAAGCCCGGATAAAGGAGGAGGGTTGCGGTAGGTCTGTGGCAGCCAGCATAAAAACTTCGTCACATTTTATGGACATGAATCGGAATTTGAACATCGTTGGGGCGTCTCCTCAGAAGCGACGCGCTGCACTTCTTAGACCCGGGTGTAGTGATAAGTATGTGAGGGTTGCTAGGTCGTCGCCCGGAAGCGACGCGCCATCTTTACATCTGGGGGTGGTGTCAAATAGGCAAGGGTGCGCTACATCTTCTAGACCCGGGTGTAGTGAAAAATATGCAAGGGTTGTTAGGTCGTCGCCCAAAAGCGGCGCGCCACCTCGAAGTATGGGTGTGGTGTCAAATAGGTTTGGATCTAGGAAGCATGGTCAAGAGCGGGTAAAGAAATCAGGACATGACTTTAGGAAGGGTAGTAGGTTACGGTTTGGTACTTGGAATGTTGGCTCTTTGACAGGGAGATTAGCTGAGGTAGGGGAGGTTATGAAAAGGAGGAGAGTGCATATATTGTGTCTACAAGAGACAAAGTGGATCGGAGATAAAGCAAGGGTGATAGCGCCTTGGGGTTATAAGCTTTGGTACACGGGTAAAGACAAAAGTCGTAATGGAGTGGGTATTGTCATTGATAAAGATTACATTGATGATGTGGTAGAGGTATCGAGAAAGAGTGATAGGATTATGAGTATTAAGCTTGTAGTCGGGGATGAGGTGGTGACGGTTATAAGTGCTTACGCACCCCAAGTAGGTTTGGATGCTTCTTTTCGACGAGCCTTCTGGGAAGATTTGGAAGAGGTGGTAGAACGTGTTCCTATTGGAGAGAAATTGATCATTGGTGGTGACCTCAATGGGCATGTGGGTACTAGTCGAGTTGGCTTTGAGAACATTCATGGGGGTTTTGGGTTCGGGGAGAGAAATGAAGCAGGAAGTGACATATTGGATTTTGCTTTGGCATATGACTTGGGTATAATGAACACTTGGTTCGAGAAAAGACATTCTCATTTGGTGACTTATAGAAGTGGAGGTAATGCTAGTCAAATTGACTTCCTTTTGGTAAGGAATGTGTGGAGGAAAGAGTACACCGATTGCAAGGTCATACCCGGGAAAAGTGCCGCAACACAACATAGACTAGTGGTTCTTGATTTTCGAGGTAAGAGAGACTTGAGGAAGAGAAAGATAATCGGTGAGGCACGGATCAAGTGGTGGAAGCTACAAGGGGGAAACCAACAAGCGTTTTGGATAAGGTTGGAAGTAGCGATATTTGGTCGGATTGTGAGGAGAAAGATATTGATGCAACGTGGGATAAATTGGAGCATGTTGTAAAGGAGTTGGCGAGGAGGTATTAGGGAATCTAAAGGGAATAGACCATCAAGTAATGACACATCTTGGTGGAACGATGTGGTGAGACAAGCGATAAAGACTAAACGTGAATGCTATAAGGTTTTGGGGAAATGCATGAGTGATGAGAACTTTGAAAAGTACAAGGAAGCTAGACGAGCCGCTAAAAAGGCCGTACGGGATGCGAGGGCAAAAGTTAACCAAGAAGTGTATGCCAGGTTGGACACGAGAGAAGGAGAGAAGGATATCTATAAACTGGCTCGCATAAGAGACCGAAAGACGAGAGATATTGGGAGAGTTAGGTGTGTGAAAGATATGGACGACAAGGTTCTGGTTCAGGATAACGAGATAAAGGCTAGATGGAGTTCTTACTTTGATAATTTATTCAATGGACATCAGGAACAAGGTTTTGGGGATGTAGAGGTAACACCAAGCATGGTTAACCGGGAATTTGTGCGTAGAATACAAAAGAGTGAAGTTAGAAAGGTGTTAAGGAAGATGGGGTCAAAGAAAGCAGAGGGACCGAATGGTATACCCATAGAAGTTTGGAGGTGCTTCGGGGAGAGAGGGATTGAATGGGTAACCATGCTCTTCAACAAGATTTGGAGGAGCAACAAGATGCCATCGGCTTGGAGGAAAAGCACTCTTGTCCCTTTGTACAAGAACAAAGGTGATGTCCAAGAGTGTTCCAATTATCGGGGAATTAAACTTATGAGTCATACAATGAAGTTATGGGAGCGGGTAATCGAGCAAAGGCTTAGGAGATATGTAGACATCTCGGAAAACCAATTTGGATTTATGCCCGGGAGATCGACTATGGATGCGATTTTTATCATGAGACAGTTGATGGAATACCATCGGGACAAGAAGAAGGATTTGCATATGGTTTTTATTGACTTGGAAAAGGCATATGATAGGGTACCAAGAGAAGTACTTTGGTGGGCTTTGGCGAGAAAGGGTGTGTCGCGAAAATATATTGACCTCATAAAGGACATGTATGAGGGGGCTAGTGCAAGTGTTCGCACTAATGTTGGGAGAACGGAAGAATTTCCTATTACCATCGGGGTGCATCAAGGTTCCGCACTTAGTCCTTTTCTCTTTGCTATAGTTATGGATGAGTTGACAAGGGATATTCAGGACGACATCCCTTGGTGTATGATGTTTGCTGACGATATTGTGTTGATTGATGAGACAAAAGAGGGGGTGGAGAGAAAGTTGGAATTGTGGAGGCAGACTTTAGAGACTCGTGGGTTCAGGCTGAGCAGGAGTAAGACTGAGTATTTGAGGTGTCAGTTCACTAAGGTGGCGGGGTTGAGATCGACAGAGGCGGGGAGTATTATTTTTGATGGGAATATTGTTGAGGGTTCGGATTTCTTCAGATATCTAGGATCTATTATTCAAAAAGATGGGGAGTTAGACGGAGATGTGGCTCACAGAATTAAAGCGGGATGGTTGAAATGGAAGAGTGCTTCAGGGTTTCTATGCGATAAAGATATGCCCCAAAGATTAAAGGGAAAATTTTATCGCACGGCAATTAGGCCTGCCCTACTTTACGGCTCCGAGTGTTGGGCCGTGAAACATTGTCACATTCAAAAGATGAGTGTGGCGGAGATGCGCATGTTGAGGTGGATGTGCGGACATACAAGGAAAGATCGGTTAAGGAATGAGGTGATTAGGGAAAAGGTTAAAGTGGCGCCAATAGAGGACAAGATGATGGAAAACCGACTAAGATGGTCCGCCATGTGAGAAGGAGACCTATGGACGCACTTTTGATTAGGAGGCCGGAGACTTGGAGAATGTAAAAAGGTCCCTAGAGGCGAGGGAAGACCGAGACAGACATGGTTGAGAGTGATAGAGCATGATATGAGAGTTCGGGGCTTGAGGAGAGTATGGTGACGGAGAGGGCACAATGGAGGGAAAGGATACATGTGGATTTTTAGTATTTGATGTTTTTTTGACAGATTTAGTGCTTTTATTTATTTATTTAATTTAAAGAAATTAATTTATTTATTTTTCTACCCTTTATTACACACTTTTTCAACAACCACTTTCTTATAGATTTTACCTGGTTCATTCCGGATACTTAACTCTATTTCGGTTTTTAAAAATCGTTTTAATCTTTTCTCTCGATTTAAATTTTAAGTTTTTATAAAAGAAAGACGGAATCCGATTTTAAAACCCCTAAGTTCACCTTGACTTTCCATTACATTTTCGTTCTCCCTTTTGTTTTTTATCTTCCCTTTTTTATTCGCATTTTGAGGCGTGCGTGCACCCATGGACGGTTCGAAAGGATGATTCATGTCAGCCGACCCCAAATCATTTTGGGATTAAGGCTCTGATGTTGTTGTTGTTGTTGTAGCTGAGACGAATTAATTGTTAATTCGTAAAATTGAATATAAACTGTTATATTTCATTAATGTATATAATGTTAGCTTAAACGAATTAAGATGTTAATTCGTAATTAAACGTAAACGGTTATATTTAATAAGCAAATTATAAATATGCGATATTTAGAGTTAATGTATATATTATACGAAATTGTCATAATAAATGTTGACAGACCGGTATTAATAAATCGACTACAAACTGTTGTGTGTGGACTTATTAAATACGTGACGACATAAATGGCATTTGATAAATATATACACATTTTATACAAGAAATAAAACCAACCCAAAATAAGAAGATTTCTCTCCTTATTTTGGGGTCACTCGGTTTTGAAAAAAAAAGAGAGAAAATATCTTCTCCCTTTTATTCTCCCTTGGACGGTAAAAAATGAGGGGAGTAGGAGATCATTTTGTTACTTCTTTTTTACCTAATTCTCACATCACAAAAAAACCCTAAAATCATTAGAAATTAGGGATCTCATTCTAGCAAAAAGAGAGGCATTTCTCAAAGCATTTTGACTGCAACAATTAGGAGAATATCGATTTCGATATTTGTTCTTAGGCCAAATTGCTAGGACCAAAGGATAATTCTTAATCTCTATTCTTTTTCTTTATGCTATTTCGTTTATGACTCGTAATTTCATAATTATAATTTCGTTATAATCCGAATTTCTTAATGAAGTATACCGATATTTCCCATAGAGGCAAATAAAGACCTAATGCAATATAACCTGGTTCTAACAAAAGAATTAAGAGACGCTGCCAAGATCAGGATGGCATCATACCAACAAGCAGTTGCCAGGACTTACAACAAAAACGTCAAAATCAGAGTCTTTAAAGAAGGAGACCTCGTGTTACGAAAAGTTTTTCCAAATAAAAAAGAAAAATCAGCAGGCAAGCTGGCCCCCACATGGGAAGGCCCTTACCTAATTGACTCAATTGTCGGACAAGGAGCGTACAGACTCCAAACACTTGAAGGAGAAATGATCCCAAGATCTTGGAATGTAACCCATTTAAAACTAATCCATGTGAAAAGATCAGATCAGGCCACAATCAGGTATAAATTTAATCACTGCACAACCTGACATGCTACCTGAGAAACTATGTGTTTTACATGCTTTATATGCAACTCGTATCTATATATTCAAATAACCCATTTATTTTACTTCTTGAATCCTGAACAATTATACATGATAAATGATTATATGCATAAAAATTCAGGATTGAGGGCTACTCTACTATATATTTCTGAAACAAAAATTTTGCACTTGACTGTGCCTGACGAGTTGGTAACCACCACCAGATACAGTAAATGTCAGGACCAATCATGCATGAAATAATTGCCTGACCTGACTAGGTTTACTGCCACGGATTACAACCGGCTGGACGCAGCAAGACAGGTGCAAGGGTGTTCTCTACCAACCACTTACTCTAAATGCCCTCCTGACAGGCTAAATACCAAGCCCTCCAGCTAGACAGGGGACATAAGCCTTCCTGACAGGCCGGTTTTCCCACCCCTTCAACCGTTATAGCAAAAAACTATACTTGGTTGAATTACTCATGAAATAACAAGATAAAACAAAAATGATGTGCAGGATGTCTAAACAGGCCCAACAGGATGAAACTCACAGACCCAAGCAAAGTCAAAAGCAAAATCAGCCAAAAAAGGCCACCATGCCTACATTAATAAAGCCCTTACCCCCTAGGGCAAAGGCACCAAAATATTCATAAAGGCCAAGGATAGTCTCCCTGACCTAGATAAAGACAGAAAAAAGAAAAATTGTTCGTCCAGGGACATCCCCCCTGGATGGGCCAAATACCAACTTATTCAAATTACTGCTTCTCCTTAGAAATAGTACCAGCACTCCCACTCTTAGTCGGATCAGCATAAACATCCTGCTCCCCTGGAGAATCGACCTCCTGTTCATTTCCCATGTTATGCAGGTCAGGATACTTTGAAGCAGCAAAAACCATCTCAGCTTCAGAGTTCCACTTCGCCCTGGCCTCGACAGGCTCTGACATAGCAGCAGCCCTCCCCTTAATATAGAAATAGAGGGAAGCATCAATTAGCTTAAACTCCAGATCATCCCTCTCCTAGGTGAGCTCCTCATTTCTGTCCAAAGCTTCCTGCAAAAGTCGCTTGCATGAATCTGCCTCAGCCTTAGCAGTATCTCTCTCACCTTGCGCCCTAACCAAGTCAGCAGCTTTAGCAGCCAGGTCAGCTCGTGCAAAATCCAGCTCAGACTTTGGCCTATCATAATCCGATCTCATCAGATCAATCCTGGCTACCAAAGAAGTAGCCTGATAGGCGTTATGGAGGCAGGTCGCAACACCCTGACCAAAAACAGGATGAAGAGTATGAATAATATACCCCAATAATAAAAACTACTGAAACAAAACACTCATAAAAATTATTCCAGCCTACCTCCCTTACAGCAGCCAAGGCACCTGCCAAGAGGCTGACTGAATGATCCACTGAAGAAACCGCCTGAGTAGCAGTCTCAACAGGGTCAAGGGTGAGTATGACATCTAATCTAGAAGCAGCATAATCCCTGATTTTCACCCTAGCAGCCTCCATATTGTCCACCCTGGCTTTCACTTCCCTGACCGGGGCAGAATTGTCAACATCTTCAATTTTCCTTTTTTGGGTCAAACTTGTTTCAAAGGGCAAAGGTGCAGTACATTAGTGACCTTGGGAGCATCGACTGCTCATCAAATCTATAACAGTTCAAAGATCTCGCCTTCCCTGGGAACCTTCCTCCTTGATCTTAGCCAGCCTGTCTGAAAGGTCAGCCATACCGAACCTGGCGAGGCGAGTAGATGACCTGGTGGCTACAACACGAAACACTATATTAACAATAGAAACCAAACATTATCAGGAAGCCAAAGCAAAAAGAAAAGATAAATTAAGATAGACCTACTGCCTGAGGTAGTCGCACTAACAGCCCCAAAAGGTTTAGCCACCCTGGCAGCACCATCAGCCTTCAAGCAACGAGGAAGATGGCCAACCCCACAACAGAGAGGCCAAGACCTCTCCAAAGGAGGAATAGCAAGGAAAGCAGAAATATTCGCAGTAGAATACTCAGTTTCAGTAACCCAGTCATCAACTGTGCGCATAAAAGGTATAATTCAATATGAATTTCATTTCATTTTTTACTAAACAAGTAAAACATGCAGGACAAAAGAAAGAAACTCACCAGCAACACAAGCCTCGTAATTTAAATACGTCAGGTCAGGACCCACATAATTGGTCTTGACAAACATGTACCCAGCAGCCCAGCCCTTATCATGGCCGCTATCCAGATTGCTCAAAAGAGGAGTAGTAGAAGCCCTGACTTTAAAACTTATACGACCGGGACTATTAGTTTTGATAGCATAACAAGCCTTCAGATCATCAAGGGAAAATGAGATATTGTGCTTTTTACAGAGATAATCAATGGAACACACAACCTTCCACACCATAGGCATGAGCTGATAAGATGGAACGCCAATCTCCTTAATAACTTCAACCATAAGAGGAGAAAAAGGAAGCTTACAACCTGCTCTGAAAGCCCAGTCATGAATGCAGAACCAACCAGGACAAGCCCAGTCGGCCCTGATAAGAAAATTCTCAGGGATCCAGACTTCAGCATCAGCAGGGATGATCCCCTTATCCTTGAACACCTTCTCAAACTCAGGCTTCAAACGATTTGCAAGAGACTGATCATCCTTCAAAGCCTTCGTTGGCTTGAATTGGAAGTCACCATGAAAAATTGAGATCATATCCAATGGAGAATCACTCGGCTTGCTGATCGTGGAAGGTTGAGCAGCAGAAGAAGTAGGAAAATTTTCAGAAGAAGTTCCCTCTGGATTCTGGGAAGGAGGGGTTGCAGGAGTCGCTGCCCTGGTGGACTTCGTTTTGCGGCCATTGTTGAAAAGAATTATGAAGATTGATTGAAGATTGAAGAACTGGGAATTAAGGAAACTAGAGAGAAATATTATTAAGAGAAGAATAAGAAAGATTACTTTGATGAAGTTTAACTCAATGAAGCAAGCGGGTATTTATAGTGGAGTAAATTAGGGTTTCAATCGCAAAAGAGATGGATAATCATTAAGGAAGTTGCAATAAAGTTTACATGCGTCATAAACTGCATTAAAATAGCTGTTACAGGAACTGACTAGGCATAACTTAACCGTTGGGTAATTTTTCCACCATCAAGGTTATCTCCTCATTTTCGTCCTGACACACTAAAAATAAGGAGATAAGGGGCAATTGTTAGGCCTGGAAATCCGCAGACCACCCTGATCAGTATCTCATCTAAACCTGACTACCAAGCTGTCAGGATGTCAGGGTATCAGGACACATGAAGATAGGCGCCAGGCTATAGAGAGGACAACGGTCAAAATATCAGGACGATATTAGACCAGGAGCTCATATTATAAACAGAATATATGCGCAGCATTGAATGAAAAGATCTCGCAGTAAACGTAATAATTAAGGGAGAAATATTGACAATTATTATGGACAATTATGGAGAATAATCCGCATTAATTCTGGCACCAGGCAGCCGTTCAAGTGAAGCTTATATAAGGAATACTTTGAAGACATTTGCAACACGTCGTCTACACAAGAAAAAGCATATATCCACATACACAATACTTAGAGAAATATTAACATTGTCATTATCATATAATTATTCTCCCAATTACATAAGTGAAATCCTCTCCTAGCTTGGTGCCCGTGGTTTTTTGCCATTTAAGGGTTTTCCACGTACAAAATTTTTTGTCTCATTATTGTTGTTTTTATTATACTTACAGCTTTACATTTCAACCCTGACGACCTGACCAATAGACCACTTAGAGCTAGTTAACCGCACACGACTCTATCCTGACCTGTCTTTGCCTTGCGCAAAATATACCCAAAACAGGTGCTTTTCTTTGAAACTTTATGTTGTTGTTTTGACTCGTCTTTTGCTTGAAAAGAAGGGCGAGTCATTTTTGTGCTTTTGTGAAACGTGTTGTTGTTTCTTTTTGTTGGTTGGGTTTGGGCGGGATTGCCCTTGTTTTGTTCTGCAGGTGTTTTTTTTATTTGTCCATTTTGTGCCTTCGTAATGCCATAATTTCGGCTGACGCTTTTGTTTTTTCCTCGATTGCAGGGGAGTGTTCTGGGCCTACTGGGTCCGTTGCCAAGGCTTTAGAGGACTTGTTTGGGACTGGGCCAGTTAGTACTTCGGCTAGTGTACCTGAGGTGGTAGTAGAGGATACTTCTAAGGAGGAGGAGTTCACCGAGGTTCATGAGGAGTCCGTTGTTGGGGCTGTTGGTGCTGAGGGAGCCACTAGGGCTCAGGAGGAGCCTGTTGTTAAGGCTGCTGTTGTTAGGAGAGCTCAGACATGGTCTGAGGCTGGTACCTCCGAGAGAAGGGTTAGTACCGTTAGGAGGAGGGGTCCTCGGCCGACCAGACGGAAGCTTCAGAACGTTGTTAGGGTCATTGAGAGGCCTCCTCCCCGTCGTGTGGAGTCTCGTGGGCATAAGAGACGGAGAGTGGAGACGGTTAAGGACGACGCTCACTTCACAAGTTGGGAGGCTGGACGGGTTACAGCTCCGCGGGGGTTGAACCTGCGGGCGGCGCCTGCTTGGGCTGAGTGCTTTGACGGTAGCCAGTTATTGCTGCGATTAGACACTCACCTCTCTTACCGTGCACACGAGGGTCTAGTAAGTTTTACCATTTTGTCGACTTTTTGTTGTTTTCTTTTTATATTTCAGACCTGAATAGGTGTTCTGACGCTGTTTGTTTCCCAATTTCAGGAGATTGCTACCATGAGGATTTTCTCAGGCTTCACGACTTGCTTGGGTTTCTACGACGTTCTCCGGGCCGGTACGAGGGCGTTGATAGAGAGGTCGGCTATGGGGCCGTTGGTGGCTGCTTGGCATGATATTCACAGGGCTTCGATTAGATCGAACATGTGTCTTATTCGCGCCATGTTGGATCGTTACTAGGACACGACATCATCATTCCACATGGTATTTGGGGAGGTCGGTGTGACCTTAGAGGACTTCGCCATGATATTGGGCCTCCCCTGTGGCGAGATGCCTGTTGAGTTCCTGGAGACGCTAAAGAGAATGTCTTCCCCTGCAGTCACGGGTTTGATCGACAATGTTTTGCCTGCACCCTCTGACATCACTCCTTACTTGATCGCGAACACGTATGTGAGGGATCACTTCAGGGGGAGAGCGGTGGGCTACGCTCCGGCACCGTTGGCGAGTCCGGAGGCTGAGAGTAAGGCTGACGCGCAGGAGGCGCGGTTGTGGTTGTGGTACTTCTTAGGTACTACGTACTTTGGTGACAAGGGTGAGCGCTTGTCGACCAAAGTACTTCCTCTTCTTGCTGACCTAGACACTTTGGGTCAGTTTGACTGGGTTACGCCGGCTTTGGTGAGTTTTACCCGGTACTTGCATGCTGCGGTACGTCCAGAGGTGATGGGGGATGCTAGTTCTCTCGTTTTGGTTGGTCTCGGCCTCATCTTGGAGGTACAAGCATTTTTGTAGTTTTTTTTTTGAATTTGATTTTGATTTTGATTTTGATTTGTGGTTTGATTTTCGCAATTTTTGAAAAAATTGATTGATTTGTGTTTGCTGTGTTTTGTTACAGGCTTGGTTGTACGCTTACTTCATCCCTCTGCGCCCGAGGACGAATGGCGGCGTTCCTTCGGCTTACCATACCGTGAGGGCTTGGACGGTGGCTCGGAAGAAGCCGACCAAGTCGACTTACGAGGACTGCAGGCGTCAGGTGAACGGCCTTCAAGTTGTTGACATAAGGTGTTGTTTCTTACCTCTTTTGTTGTTGTAGAAACGGATAGAGATAGGATGACTAGGTAGCCTAGAGAGCCCCCAGTTAGTTGATTAGTTTTGCGTTGAGTGTAGTTTGTCGGGTGGCCTTGGGAGCACTACACAGACATGCCGGCTGCTGTCAGGGAGCGTCTGCGACCTCGTAGCTCCTAGAGTTTGTACCTCGAGACGGCGATCGAGCCTGTTTTGTACCTGGGCGAGCGTTTAGCTCGTCAGTGCTTTAGTGAGACCTTTGTGGTACCGGTCGATTCGCCTAGGGTGTTGTTCTAGGAGTCGACACCCGACGAGTTGAGGAGCACCTTCACGGTCACGGAGGTGAGGAGCTGTTGTTGCGGGAGGCCGACTACAACACCTTCCGGTTGTCGAGGCTTGCCTAGTACCCGATTGATGTACGTTTTCCTCTGTTCTTTGTTTCCATTGCCTCTTTTTAGCAGAAGGGTTTGTTACCCTCGATGTGGATCTATGTTGTAGGGGGGTCGACGTGTTGATGAGGAGCCAACCCCCAGTTTTCCCAACACAGACCACCTTTCAGGGGACAGGTGGTGAGGAGCTATAGCTGCGCCTGCCAGAGTGCACAGGTACTAAGGTGACCGACGCTGGCATGGAGTGGAGGTTGACTGTTTTGAGAGTGAGTTTGTGATCCGAATACTTTTCCCGTTTATGTTTTGCCTTGCATTTTTTGTATTTGAAGGACCTTTCAGGTTGTAGGTGTCGACCGCTAGTCATTAGGCTTTGTGGCAGGTGGCTAACCGGTAGAGGGCACTTGCTGGTGACCTGGCTGCGAGGGGGTCTCGGTTGCACAGGTACTTTTGTAGGTTTTTTTTGTGTCTTTTTATGTTGCATTTCACGTTTTTATATCTCAATGATCTTTACTGTGTTTTGCAGGGTACTGTGGATCCGGTAGAGCTTGCTCAAGTCCGTGCTGAGTTGGACGTAGCTTGGTTGACGATCGAGGCCCAGGGTTGGGGATCACCATTCGCGAGGGAGGGTTGCAGAATCGGGATGCGGAGATTGCCTCTCTCAAGGCTCAGCTGGCTGCGGCGGAGGAGCTTCGCGTCACGATGGAGCACGAGACGTTGGAGAGTTCTCCGGAGAGGGGGCCTGAGCAGGAGGTGGTGTCTGCCTTGGCTGTGACTCCTCGTGAGACCGAGACTGGCCCACCGAGAGGTGTTGAGTAGTTTTAGTTGTTTGTCCGTGTTTTGGACTTGTTTGTACATATTTACATTTTTCGTGAGGCGGTTTGTATATATGTGTTTTTGGATTGTGGTTTTTTTGTGTTTGTGGCTTTTTTTTGTTGTGTTTCGGAGAAGCACTGTCGGCTGGTAGTTCTCCTTTGCTTCGCACTAGATCCTGCATCATTAGTGTAGAAAACCGGCAACAGGTAGCACGTACACATAAATGTATACACGTAAAAGCATTTGATGGAAACAAAATAACCACGGTGACTCAAAGTTAAAATTGATATTGACATTTTGAAAATTCCGCGACATGTCGTCACGTTTGGATTTCAAAAGGAAATGATTTGAAATTTGAGCAATTAACTTGTGTTTGAATTAAATTGCCTCGGATTTTGCTGAAATCGATTTGTGACTCGAAAAAACAAAAACTCAAACCGTCACGGGTCAATTTTAAAATAGATTTTTGCGAGCGTATTTTTTTTGTGAGCTCAAGACTTGGATTCGCAAGAGTCGGAATTTTTGAAGAAAATTGACGTCGTGTTATCAATTCTCGAATTTTGTGGAGAATGCGAAAAAGCGAAAAAAAATTGAAATTTTCGACTGGCATGAAAACGATCCGTCGCGGATCGGGGCGACTAGCCTTTCCCTCTTAAAAAAAGAAGAGAAAAAACCCATATGTTTAAAGCTACGTCATGGAAACCGTGTCGGATTCGTAAAACGCGAAAATAAGGAAATGTGAGTGTGAGAAAACACACAACATCCTGGATAGGCCCGAAGAGGCGCGAGTCCTCTGGCGGGAGGTTTGAGGTGTGATGTGACCATAATTAGCGCATATTTAGCCCCCGAATTAGCCTTGTTCCCATGCTTTTTAGTGAATATTTGGGTCATTTATTATCTTTAGTTCTTTGTTTTGCATATTCTTTGAGATTTTGATCCCTTGGTAGGAAAGGAGTAAGAATCTTGCATTTTCATGGCAAAACGAGACTAAATTGATCGAATCCAATGACCAAGCATCAAGGAGAGACAAGATTAGAAGGCCTTTATACATATTATAGTAGATGAGCAATGTTGAGAAAGGATCCTTGAGTCCCCAAGGAAATCCCCAAGGAATTTATGAAGAAAAGGGAAGAAAAGAAGAAGAAATCTTGCTGAGGCACAATCCGTGCGGATTATCTACAATCCGGCCGTCCTCCACCTGCACAATCCGTGCGGTTTCACCACAAGACGCTCGGGTTTAGCCACCACAATCCGCCCGGATTCTCTTGAATCCGCTCGTGTTCCATCGCCAGAATCCGCCCGTCCCGACTCTAATCCGCTCGGATTCCTCTACAGCGCAATTTCGTTTTCTCCAAAATACAAAGAAAGAAGCCCTTCCTTCGAAAAATACCGGCTCCTCCCTGCTCAATCTAAAAAGTGTAATTACTAGTTTAGCCCTTAGTTAACCCTAATGCATCCCCCTAATTTCCACTATAAATACCCCATTAGTCTAATTAGAAGAGCATGTTCTTCTTATCAATAATTAGAGTAGTTAATATCAATCAAATCTCTCTTTAGTTTTGTAATCAACAATTAATCAAGTTCTAATACAAGTTTTATTTCCTTAATCTCTCTTTTATTCAACCTTTATTTTGGGTAATTGAAGATTATTTGGGTTATTATTGGGAGATTGACAACCTCTCAATCAAGCATCAAGTACTTCTTTTATCTTTGCTTTATTATTGGAATCATTAGTAGGTATAATTCTCTTAATCCCTCTTTAATTATTGTTAATTACTTTCATTTATTCATCATGTTTCCTTTTGTTGGTATGATTGACAACCTTGCTAGCATGATCAACATGATAATGAGTGAGTAGTCTCTTAGCTAGGGTTAATGGGTGATTAGGGGAAACCAACATGGGGAATGATTCATGCTTAAATTAATATGCTTTCATGTTTTATTTGCTTGCTTGTTTTGATCTCAACTCATGCACATGTTATGTTTGATGAAATGCGAGCCTATTAATCCTTGCATTTTTTACCCATCACCTATCTTTTCAATGATACTTGTAAGACATAAACCAACTCGAGTCTCATTAGACCATGCATGTTGTTGAGTAGGGAAGATTAAGTCGACTTGTAGGTGTTGTACAATCTAATCGATTCGGCTCCGGGACCCAAACTTTCCTAGGATTGTAGGATATAACCCAACTCAATCCATCACAACAATAATTGCTTGCTTATAATTTGAGAACATGTTTGTATGATCAATTCCCATGATTCCCCTATGATCCCATGACACCCTAGTGCTTTTTATCAATTGTTTACAACCCTTTTAATTCATCTTGCTTGTTTATTTTCATTGCTATTTTACTTAGTGACCTTCTACATCAACCCAAATTGTGACACCCCTAAGACACCACTAGTTTCAATATAAATCTCATTTCAATACCCGTCCCTTGGGATCCGACCTTTACTTGCCTCTTTACTAATTGTAGAGTTGTTTGTGAAGCTATAAATTGTGTTTTGATTCGGACGTGACCCAACGACCACACCTTAAATTGTGAACACGATACAGACCGATCAAAAATGGCGCCGTTGCCGGGGACGGTGTTTGCTTGATTTAGATTTCTTACATTGTTATTAGTTGTGTCTTTCTTTGCCTTGGGGAAGTAAAACTCCTCAAGGTTTGTTCTAATTGTTTTCAAGTTGTTTGATATTTTGCATGTCTAGAAGGTCACAAGGTGATTTGTTACCTTTTGATCGTGAAATTGAAAGAACCTTAAAAAACAATAGGAGACTTGCTAGGAGGAATTTGAGAGGTATTAGTGAGGTTATTCAACCAACTATTGAGTTCATCAACCCTTTTGAAAGAGAAGGAAGGAGAACCCATTACACAATACCACCCAAAATCAACCTACAATGCCTAAGTTTTCATCACACTCCGTACCCACCGAGGAGAACTACCCAATGGTACTCCCACACCACAACATCTAACCGGAAATTTTATTGCCAAATCCGCCTTTATCCAATTAGTCGAAAGGAGCCAATTTAGGGGGATGCCTAGTGAAGACCCTCATCCTCATATGGAAACCTTTTGTGACTATTGTGATGCGATTTCTCAAACCGGTGTAACTCAAGACCAAATTCGATGGGTCTTATTTCCTTTTTCTCTAATTGGCACCGCGAAACAATGGTTGAAGGGCCTTGATAAGGCCACTCTCGGAATTGATTCTTGGAAAAAGTTGGCTCTAGCTTTCTACAAAAAATTCTACCCACCGAAAAAGACTAACATGTTAAGAGCTCAAATTACGGGTTTTAAGCAAAGGGATGATGAATCTTTGTATGAAGCTTGGGAGCGGTTCAAGGGAATTTGTCGCTCATGTCCTCACCATGGACTTAGCGAATGGTTCTTGGTACAACAATTTTGGAATGGTTTATATGAAGATTCAAGGAACATTCTCAACATGGGATCAAATGGAATGTTCACCGAAGTTGATGACAATCAAACATGGAACAAAATTGAGGAAATGGCGGTCCATAACTCACAATATAGTAGACCTCGCAAGGCTACTAGAGGAGGAAAGCATGAAGTGGACTCCGTTACTCAATTGGGTGCTCAACTTAGTGCTTACATTGACACAATCAATTTGAAGTTTGAAAAAGTTATGGCTAGACTTGAAGAAGTCTCAAAATCACCAAAGCATCATGTTAATGCCATGACGGCATCTTCATCAATCCCAAGTGGGATATGTGAGAATTGTGGAACTTTGGGACATGACCAAAGTGAATGTAGGGGAACAAATGAACAAGTGAATGCTTTCCAAGCATACAAGAGTGGTACCCCTTATTCCAACTATTACAATGAAAACACCAAATTCCATCCAAATCTCTCATACAAAAGCCAAAATGTTCAAAACCCTCAAACAACATACACTCCACCTCCCATGAGAAACCAAAATCAAAGACCCTTTTACAATCAAAACCAAGGTTACCAAAACCAAAATCCATACAATCACCAAAATGACCAAGGTTTTGATGTCCAAAAAGCGGTCCTCCAAATGCAAAAGAATCAACAACAATTTTACACTCAAATGCAAAAAGATAGCCAAGCAAAGGAAACCACCATCAACAACATCCTTGCTCACACCAAGATGTTGGAAACCCAATTGACTCAACTAGCATTTCAAGCTCACAAAGACAAAAGGGGCAATTACCACCTCAAAGTAATCCCCCAAGACATGAAACGGTTAGTGCCATTCACTTGAGAAGTGGTACAAGGTATGAAGCACCGAAGAAGCAAGTTGAGGATGAAGTTGTGGAAGCTAGTGATAAGGAAGAAATTGTGCAAAACTCCAAAGATGGAGAATCATCAAAAGAAGAAAGTTCAAAGAAAAATGAAGACAAGGTCAAGGAGAAGGAGCCCATTGTGATTAGACTTCCTTTTCCAAGTCGTCAAGCCAAGCCCAAATTTGATGACCAACTTGGAAAGTTTATGGAAATTGTGAAGAATTTGGAAGTCTCAATTCCTTTCACGGAATTGATCAATCACGTACCGGCCTATGCGAAATACATGAAAGATATCCTCACAAATAAGAAGTCGATCCAGAAACTTGAAACTATCGCCTTCACTAAGGTGAGTAGTGCAATACTTCAAGGGAGTTCACCTCCAAAACTAAAAGATCCGGGAAGCTTCTCAATACCGTGTACCATTGGCGACACAACGATCAACAAAGCCTTATGTGATCTAGGGGCTAGTGTGAGTGTCATGCCGTACTCGGTGAGTAAAAGGTTGGGGATGGGAGAGCTTAAATGCACCAATATCACATTCCAAATGGCCGATAGATCGACGAAGACACCATTAGGGATATGGGAAGATGTCCCCGTGCGAATTGGGAAGTTTTTCATCCCGGTGGACTTTTTCATTGTTGATATGGAGGAAGATTCCAACATTCCAATCATTCTAGGAAGACCTTTCCTAAACACCGCGGGTGCGGTAATTGATGTGAAGCATGGTGAGCTCACTCTAGAAGTGGGAGATTAGAGCATAGCCTTTAATCTTGACAAGACTATGAGAGCTCCTCGTTTGCGTGAACCGTGTTTCATGATTGATCATTATAGCCGAAAAGATGAAAGGATGAAGTCGGAACTCCAATGGAAGAAGAAAATTGAAGATGCTCCATTCAAAGAGCAAGTGAATTGTGACAAGGAGATCTTGCAAAGCTCATCAAAATCAATCAAAGAAGAAGAGGATGGCCTCATTGGCCAAGAAAAGAAATTGGGAGAGTTGTCTCCATCAAATCAAGAGATTTTCAATGATCAACTTAATGAAGTTTGTGGTCTTTGGGACGACGAATTTGAAGGGATTTTTAATCCCTACATTGGTAATGCCATCGATCAAGATCGACAACAAGGGCAAAGGTCGATTGAAGAGCTTTATAACGATAACGAACAAGCTTTTGATTATTTCTTCAAGGTGTTGAGCAACATCAACAACACCTTGAACATGCCCCCCTTGACATCTCATCAAGAATGAGAGTTTGGTGGAGTCCTCCCTAAACCACCATTTGTAAATATTTCTAACTCCCTAACTCGCATTTCAATTCTTGTATTGCATTTTTGTCATCTTTGGATTTTTATTTACTTTGATCAAGATAATTGTCATGTTTGAGAGAAGTGAGGGAGGGACTAATAATTTCAATTGATGTGTAGTGCTTTAGCTTAGTGTGGGGATGGGAATTGCCTAGGCTATTCATGCCTTAGTAACGCCCCCACAATGAAGAACACAAGATATGAAGAAGAATGGAAGAATGATAAGGGATATGCATTGTACACGGATGAAACTGAATCCGGGTACAAAGGGGTCGAATCCGAGCGGATTCAGGAGAATCCGCCCGTCTTCAGACAATCCGAGCGTACTAGGTAGAAGACGCACGTCCCTATGAGCTGCACTTTTGAAATATTTTTGACTGTCAAAGAATCCGAGCGTCCTACAGCAGAATCCGCCCGTCTCTGAAAATCCGTCCGTCTTGGAAAGAAGACGCCCGTCTTCTAAGCTGAGGAAAACAAGAAAAATTCCTGGACTGAAATCCGTCCGTCTTCTGAAGAATCCGCCCGTCCCGTATCAGCAAATCCGAGCGTCTTCTCTTAAATACGCCCATCTTTAGGCGAGTTTTTTTTCCAACCCAGAAAGTGCAGAATCCGCCCGTCTTGGGCAGAAACCGCACGGATTGCCCCTGCAGTTCGAATTTTTTCGGTCTTTATAAAACCCCTCCCACACTACTTCAAAACATCAAAACCCTCATCCTCTCCATCACAAAAACAAAATCCCTCAACTACATTCACCAAAATCAAATCAAACCATCCTTTCAACAACAAATTAATCACTCCTTTTTCAATAAAAATCAAAACCAAGCACAAAATCTTCAACCTTTGAGTCGATTTTTGAATTCATAAAGGCAAAGCCTTTCACCTTAAATCGATTCGGGTACACTACAAATTGAAGATTTTTCGTTCTTTTCTTGGTTAATTCATCAATGGCAAGGACTAAGGGAGCAACAAAGGCAACAAAGGCACCAAAGACACTTTCACAAAGGCAAAAGGCTCTTCAAGCAAAGAAAGCATTGGCTATGGTGGTAGCAACCCCAAACTTGGAAGTACAACAACAACAACAACCTTCTATGGGAGCAACAACATCTTCTACTCCGGAAATCGATCAACTTTTGCATTATCCGGAGGTAACTTTTATTTCCAAAACCCATAGAGATACTTTTGCCAAGTTTGCTAGAAAATCATTTCAATCCACCAAGTTTATTTGTGAAGACACCTTGGATAAGTTGGGTGTCCTTGAGCAAACTAGAGCCTTTTTCAAAGCAATGGGGTTGAAGAAATTGTTTGAATCAAAAGAATTGACATACCCCTCCCTTACCTTGGAGTTTTTGAGTTCTTTGAAAGTCACCAAAGTTGAGACTAGGGAGAATCTCGAGTTTCGTCTAGCTAATGTTAGTAGATGCATTTCCTTTAGGGAATTGGGTGAAATTTTGGGTCTTAGTGATGAACCGAGTTATTTTAAGAATTATGGAAAGTATGACCCCGACCCTCTTTGGGAGGCAATTTCCGGAAGGAAATTTGAGGACTTTCATGCGAGTCGTGCTCTTTTAGTCCATCATCCGGGCATAAGAGTATGGCACAAGGTCATAGGAAACACCATTATTGCAAGGAAAGATACCAACCATTTCACAAAACTTGATTTTATTCTTCTTGAATCGGCGTTGAACATTGGAAGAGTACGCACCAAGCCTTTCAACTCTTTGAGGCTTTTGGTAGATAGATGGCTCAACATTGATTGTGGGAAGAAAGGCACTACCGTTATTGTCAATGGCGGCCTAGTCACTATCCTAGCCAAATACTTTGACCCTAACTTCAACAAGGATAACAAGTATGAAGCAAAGGAGGGTGGTCATCTTGTTGATTTGCATACTATGATACACAAGTACAAGTGGGTTGCCCATAACCCTCTTGACACCAAGTATGGATGGCTCACTAGTGAAGCTAGATCGTTCACTTTGCCTTCAAAGATTTGTCGTCTAAGCGTCCACCGGACCAATTATCTACTTCCCCTTTCTAAAGAGGCCGAGTATATTATACAACAACAAAAGGGTGAACTTCAAATGCCCTCCTCTTCCATTGTCACACCACCTTACCCTTTTGAGTACCAAGAGTTCAAGCCGGAAGGTGTTGAAGCAAGAAATGATTATTTGACTCTACTCATGCAAGCAATGCACAAGCAAGCCTTTGAGGATCGGAAAAATGCTTACTTGGCTCAATATCCACCCCTCCTACACTTAGCTAGGCAAGGACTACTTGATCCATCATGTCCTTTGCCTAGTTGGGCGGATAGAGAAGTCCTATTTCCGGGTGCATCTAGGGTCGTTTCGGGTGACAATGAGGTTGTTGGTAATGAAGAAGTTGATGATAACATTGATGAGGAAGCAAGTGAAGAAGGAGAAAAGGATGGTGAGCAAGATGATGAGCAAGGCGAAGAGGAAAGTGAAGAAGCAAATGAAGAGGGAAGTGGCAATGAGACCACTTCTAATGAGGAGAATGATGATAGTGATGATATGATAGAAGATTAGCAAGCTTTGGAGACTCCTACCCTCTCATGGTTTGTCTATTTCTCTCTTTGTTTTAATTATTTTCTTGATCATTGTTGTTGTAGTCCTAGCACCATAGAGGACTCACACCTCGGTACCATTGAGGTGTTCTCATTTTATTGTTCCCATTTTCAAAATCCAAAATGACAAATTAGTTTCATGCATTGCATAGTGTGTGCATGAACTACACCCATCCTTAGACATTAGCAATAGTGTCTCACTCGGTTTGGGGAAGTTAATGCATACACAACGGGAGGTAATCTAAATTATCCTCTCCGTCATAACAAAAACCATGCATCATGTAGTGTAGACTAGTATAGATTACATTTAGTATAGAAATCATGCATCATCTTTGCATAATTTCCATCATTTTGGCCATTGAGGACAGTGCTCATATTAGTGTGGGGATGGGAATTCTAACATTTAACTCTTATTCAAAAAATCCAAAAAAATTGAAAATTTTTGAAAATCATAAAAATTTGAAAATTGAAAACCCAAAAACATGTTTATTTCCTTTTATAGTCTTGTGTATATATTGTTTTGTATATATTGTGTTTGTTCTATCTTTGTTCACATTGATTGACTACGCCACATCTGAGACATGAGGATAATGAAGACCGCATGGTATGATCTTTCCAATCTCCTTTTTCCTCTTTATGTTAATGACTATGTGGCTTTATTTTGATTGATGCGGTATAACAATGTGAACGTAGGGCTTGCATTTAGTTTATATGTCATATTAGTTGATAGAATCACTTGCATTAGGATGTTTATATTAGTTGCATCATATCATATAGTTGCATTTAGATAAAAGTTTTGAGAAATGCCTAATTAGGAACTTTGACAAGAGCAACTAAGCCATTACAAATACTTGTTCAACTTAAGACTTTGCCTACTAGAATGGTTGTAAAACACCCTAGATAGTGTCATACTAGTGTCTTTTGACCCATGACCCAAAGCCTAGTCAAGGGTTTGCATGTGAATCACCTATCCAACCCCGTGATGCGATGTGGACTTGGTTAACTTTTCTAGGTGACCTTGATTGACCTTGTGGTAAGGCAACCCAAAAATACTTTCTATCAATAAGTTTGAAGTGCTCATTTCAAAGAATTTTGTCATGTGGAAGTAATTTAATGCCAAGGAAACCTCAAATGTTATGAATTGTTGAATGTTGAGAAATTTAAATTATTTTGATGGAGGCGTACCACTTCGATGTGCTTTGGAGAGGGATCCATTGAATTGGGCCCCCACACGGTTATGAATTCGGCCGCCCAGAGACAGAGTGACTATCACCCCGAAAAGCTATTGTCTAGAGGTTAACCGGTTGCCTAATAAGCGATTGGCAAAAGCAAAGGACACTAGCCCGGAAGGGACAAACCCCATCTAAAATTTTTGAAATGTGAAAGTTGAAATGAGGTCAATTTTTGAATACTAGTCATATCCACTCGTTGTGTATAAAGATTTGAGCATTTCATACCCAAAAAGCCTTTTTGTCAAGCCACTTTGTCGAGCTTGGGACGATCCATGACCTTTACTTTTGTAGAGAATTCGAGACTTGTCATGTCATATGCTACTAGCATCATAGGGATCATCATTCCACCACCATCCGATCGCTCTTGACGAAAGCATTTGGAAATTGAGGACGAAAGTAGTCTAGTTTAACACCATTTGGAGGTGATTTAGTGCCATCCTCTTAGCCTTAGTAATTTGTTGAACTAGTATTTGTGAAGGATTACATGCTCTTAAATTTGTTCCTTTTTAGTGCCTCCGCCACTTGATGAGGAAGTGGCTATTCCTTTTGTAGATGCATCCATTATGTGATTTTGTGTGCTTAATGTTTGGATGTGTCGCCATTTTGGCAAGACCCACCTTGCCTTGCAAGAAGGCATCCTACCTCATGGTTGTCTTGTTGTGAGTTGAAGGGGCGGAGTGAGACCCGCTAATTGTCTCATATCGGCTATGTTATTAGGTTAGTTTAAATAATGGTCGTAGTCTTTGTCACCTCTTTACTCGGGACGAGCAAAGGTTCGGTTTGGGGATATTTGATGTGACCATAATTAGCGCATATTTAGCCCCCGAATTAGCTTTGTTCACATGCTTTTTAGTGCATATTTGGGTCATTTATTATCTTTAGTTCTTTATTTCGCATATTCTTTGAGATTTTGATCCTTTGGTAGGAAAGGAGTAAGAATCTTGCATTTTCATTGCAAAACGAGACTAAATTGATCGAATCCAATGACCAAGCATCAAGGAGAGACAAGATTAGAAGGCCTTTGTACATATTATAGTAGATGAGCAATGTTGAGAAAGGATCCTTGAGTCCCCAAGGAAATCCCCAAGGAATTTATGAAGAAAAGGGAAGAAAAGAAGAAGAAATCTTGCTGAGGCACAATCCGTGCGGATTATCTACAATCCGGCCGTCCTCCACCTGCACAATCCGTGCGGTTTCACCACAAGATGCTCGGGTTTAGCCACCACAATCCGCCCGGATTCTCTTGAATCCGCTCGTGTTCCATCGCCAGAATCCGCCCGTCCCGACTCTAATCCGCTCAGATTCCTCTACAAACACTCGTCTTCTCCAAGCTACAAAGAAAGAAGCCCTTCCTTCGAAAAATACCGGCTCCTCCTTGCTCAATCTAAAAAGTGTAATTACTAGTTTAGCCCTTAGTTAACCCTAATGTATCCCCCTAATTTCCACTATAAATACCCCATTAGTCTAATTAGAAGAGCATGTTCTTCTTATCAATAATTAGAGTAGTTAATATCAATCAAATCTCTCTTTAGTTTTGTAATCAACAATTAATCAAGTTCTAATACAAGTTTTATTTCCTTAATCTCTCTTTTATTCATCCTTTATTTTGGGTAATTGAAGATTTTTTGGGTTATTATTGGGAGATTGACAACCTCTCAATCAAGCATCAAGTACTTCGTTTATCTTTGCTTTATTATTGGAATCATTAGTAGGTATAATTCTCTTAATCCCTCTTTAATTATTATTAATTACTTTCATTTATTCATCATGTCTCCTTTTGTTGGTATGATTGACAACCTTGCTAGCATGATCAACATGATAATGAGTGAGTAGTCTCTTAGCTAGGGTTAATGGGTGATTAGGAGAAACCAACATGGGGAATGATTCATGCTTAAATTAATATGCTTTCATGTTTTATTTGCTTGCTTGTTTTGATCTCAACTCATGCACATGTTATGTTTGATGAAATGCGAGCCTATGAATCCTTGCATTTTTTACCCATCACCTATCTTTTCAATGATACTTGTAAGACATAAACCAACTCGAGTCTCATTAGACCATGCATGTTGTTGAGTAGGGAAGATTAAGTCGACTTGTAGGCGTTGTACAATCTAATCGATTCGGCTCCGGGACCCAAACTTTCCTAGGATTGTAAGATATAACCCAACTCAATCCATCACAACAATAATTGCTTGCTTATAATTTGAGAACTTGTTTGTATGATCAATTCCCATGATTCCCCTATGATCCCATGACACCCTAGTACTTTTTATCAATTGTTTACAACCCTTTTAATTCATCTTGCTTGTTTATTTTCATTGCTATTTTAGTTAGTGACCTTCTACATCAACCCAAATTGTGACACCCCTAAGACACCACTAGTTTCAATAGAAATCTCATTTCAATACCCGTCCCTTGGGATCCAACCTTTACTTGCCTCTTTACTAATTGTAGAGTTGTTTGTGAAGCTATAAATTGTGTTTTGATTCGGCCGTGACCCAACGACCACACCTTAAATTGTGAACATGAAACGGACCGATCAAGGTGTCAGGAAGAAACACAACTTGAACGAGACATTTCAAGGTGTGGATCCTGAGGAGCAGCCCAGTTAGCAGGTATGTTGACAAGCGCGGCAAGTTTTGCTAGGGCATTCGCAAATTGATTTTCCTCCCGTCGCAAGTGGAAGTAGTCGATTTGGTCGAAGAATTCGGCCTCTTGATTGATTTTTGCTTGTAAGGGTGCTAAGCTGTCGCTTCAAATTTTTAATGATCCGGACACCTCATTGATGATGAGTGAGGAATCGCCATGAATCCTTAGTCTCTTGATGCCAAGCGTTATAGCTGCTTGTAGGCCGATGAGGCATGCTTCATATTCGGCGGCATTGTTGGTGACGGCGAAGTCTAGTTTGACTGATATCGGAACATGTTCTCCCTCTGGTGATATTAGAAGGACTCCTACCCCGAAGCCTCTCAGATTTGATGCACCATCGAAGTAAAGGTCCCATGCGTTGGTGTCGGCACAAAGGATGTCTTTGTCAGGAAGTGACCATATGTCGGTTGTTGGATCCTCGTTGACGGGATTTTCTGCTAGGAAATCAGCAACTTCCCTTCCCTTGATAACCTTGAGGGGTACGAACTTGAGATCGAATTCGGATAGCATGAGCATCCACCTAGACAGCCTTTCGTTTAGTACGGGGTTTTTGAAGATGTATTTGACCGGGTCTATCTTGGAGTATATGTGAACCGTGTAGCTGAGCATGTAGTGCCACAGCTTCTTTGTTGACCATACTAGGGCAAGGCATGTCTTTTCCAGTTGGATGTACTTTGTCTCATACTCGATGAACTTTTTACTGATGTAGTAGATGGCTCGTTCTTCGTCGTTGACTGTTTGTGCTAGCATTTCTCCCATGGCTGTGTCGGTGACAATCAGGTATATGGATAAGGGGATTCCTTGTTGAGGTGGCATTGGGACAGGCGGTTTGGATAGGATTTCCTTTATCTTGTCGAAGGCTTTTTGACAGTCGTCCCAATCGGTGTGATCGGAGGTGCGAAGCTTCTTGAAGATTGGTTTACAAATCATTGTGAGCTTGGCTATGAAGCTGCTGATGTATTGAACTTGACGGAGAAATCCCCGAATCTCCTTCTCGTTCTTAGGCCGAGGAATTTGTTGAAGGGCTTTGATTTTGGTTGGATGAGGTGACCCCGAATGCACACTTCTGAGAATTCAGTCTCATGTTATATTTCCGCAGGCGAGCGAAGAATTTTCGAAGGGCGCTGGTGTGGCCGTCCCGTTCTTTTGATTTGACAATCATGTCATCGACATATACCTTCACCTCCTTGTGCATCATGTCTTGTAGGATTGTGGTGGTGGTTCTTTGGTAAGTTGCTCCGGCGTTGATGAGGCCAAAGGGCATGATCGTGTAGCAGTATGTACCCCACCGTGTAGTGAATGCAGTTTTGTGCATGTCTTCCTCAGCCATTTTGATCTGGTTGTACCCACCATACCCATCCATGAATGATAGTAGGGCGTGCTCGGCGGTATTGTCCACCATGAAGTCACATGTGGCAAAGGGAAGTCGTCCTTTGGACTTATTTTGTTCAGATCCCTGAAGTCGACGCAAACCACTATTCTTCCATCTTTCTTGGGTACAGGAACAATGTTGGCCACCCAGTCAGAGTATTCAGACACTTTGATGAACCGAGCCTTGAACTGCTTATCCACCTCTTCCTTATTTTCAGGGCGCATTCGGCGCAACTTTTGTTTTACGGGTTTAGCTCTGGGTTTAATGGGTATCATATGCTCCGCAATCTCCCTGTCGATCCCGGGCATGTTTCTGTAGGACCAGGCGAATACGTCCTTGTATTCTTGTAGGAGGTCAATGAACTGCTGTCTTTCCGAGGGGTCAAGGGTTGTCCCTATCCTAAGTTCTTAAGGTGTGTTGTCGGTCCCTACGTTAATAGGCTCGGTCTCCTCAATGATGGGTGTCCTAGTTTCTCATTTGTCAAGTTCTTTGGCTAGGTGAGGTGGGTAGTCACTCAAGTCAAATTCCTCATAGTCGTTCAGAATTGCATTGCAGTTGAATTGAGACGAGTCATAAGCAAACTTAGCGTTCATTAAGTCCACATGAGTGAAGAGCTCGGATAGGACAGACATCTCATGGGCAGTCAGAGGCGACACAGTGGAGAAGGTGGCTCCTAGAACAAGCTCCGGGTTGCTACCTTCCAAGGGAGTGGGGATGACCCTCGTTGATTCAGCCTATGAAGCAGCCACGAGTTTGTGATAAAACAGTGAGAATGGGACTCTGACTGGGACATCAGGAGTGCTAGGAGCTAAGATAGACACCGACTCTGACTCAGACTCAGACTCTTCTTCACTTCCCTCTTTGAACATTGGGCTTTCTTCTGTTGTTATCTTGAGGATGCGGCCTTGACGATCGGTCCATTTGACAGTTTTCCTCCAGCCTTGTGTAGCTTTCTCTGGGTCAGTATCAGAGATTAAGGTGGTGGGATCAAACTGGTTGTCCTTCAGAGCAATGTTGATGATGTCCTCATAGCTGAGGTGCTTGATGTTGTCCTCCCTGAAGAGGAGACTGACGGATTGTCCGTCCAGGCATGGGGTTGACTCAGATTTGGTTGATGTAGTTTTGGTGTTGTTGGGGATGAAGTAGCATTCTTGAAAGACTTCTACACCCGGGTGTCTGACCTTGGCTACGGAATCATTGATCGGCTCAGGAAAGCCGTGGTAGAGCTCGGACTCTCCCTCGGGGACGAAGTAGCCATTGAGAGTCAAATGGTAGGGACGGACGATGACTCCGTGCTTCTTGTGCTTCCGTATTAGGAATTCATCTCCTCGATGTCTTCATCGGTAGGTTCATAGCCTAGCCCGAAGGGGATGTTAGAGACTTTAGCCTGTTTCAAGGGAGGCAAGGTGCTCTTCAGTGGATTCAGGGGTAGACCCGGGAAATAACCCTGGCGAATCAGAATGCGGTTGACTGTGAGGTTGGAGAATGGGTCACAATCGAAAGGTGTTGATTCACCTGTTAGGGCATTCACAGCTTGGAATCCCCACATTTCGCTGTCGTCTTCCTCAATGGCTTGGGAGGCTATTCCCTTTTTCATGATAGCCTTGATCGGGGATGCGGGAATTGTGATTGTCTTCCCGTTAAAAGGGGCTCTGATTTTCTGATGAAGGGTTGAGGTAAAGGCCTTGACGACGTGAATTCAGGGGTGTCCCAGAAGCATGTTGAAGGAGGCGTCAATGTCGACTACCTGAAAACTGGTTTGTCTTTCCAAGGGCCCAGTTGCAATGGTTAGGCTGATAAGCCCCCGCAACCTTACAACGAGTGCCGTCATAGGCTCGTACTCTTTGATTGGTTGGGACCAAATCAATTTCTTTGATACCCAGTTTATGAGCTGTCTTGAGGGGAATGACATTAACCGCAGATCCGTCATCCACTAGAACCATAGACACATTCTTTTTGACGCATTATACAGTGATGTATAAGGCCAGGTTATGGTTGGCTCCAAAGGGAGGGATATCCTCATCAGAGAAGATGACCGGGTTGTTCAGGTCGGGGACATTCTTTGTCATATGTGCTACCACTTCTTCAGTAGGGGAGGTAGAGGGAACTGTCAACTTTCCCAAGGCTTGTAGTAGAGCTTTCTGATGTTCGAAGGATGTAGCAATCAGTTGCCAAATTGAAATTTCGGCTTTTGCTTTTTGCAGTTGCTTGAGGATCGAATTTTCGGGAACCTTAGGTTGGGTGTCCACGTTCGGGACAACCTGGTCATTCGTTGTTGGAATGACTGTTGAATTGTTCGGGTTTTGATAGGGGCGTCCGGACCGAGTAAGATGACCGATCTCTTTTGCTTGTTTCCCCTTTCCCGGAACCATATATACATCCATCGCGTCATCTCTACAGATACCATTGACTTTGGGATCTCGAGGGTATCTTAGAGGGGTATTCCTTGGTGGGTAGTTTTTGTGAGGGAAGTTTTTGTGAGGGCAATTTTTGTGAGGTTGATTATTGTGAGGTTAATTATTGTGAGGTTGATTATTATGGGGGTAATTCTTGTGAGGTTGATTATTGTGGGGGGAATTTTGGTGGGGTGCGTGCCAGAATGGTCGCGGGAGCAATCCTTCCTGGTGAGGGTAGTTTCGGGTGTTTGGAGGGCCCTCCCTCGGGTGCGGTGTTGGAGGGTTGAAAATTAATCGGTGGTAAGCGTCGTCAAAGCGAGTAATCCTTTCTGAGAGACTGGCTATGGCCTCCTCAACTTGTTGGAACATGGCGAGCATGGTTGCGGTGCTGTATACGAATACCCCGTCCGAGGAATCCTTCTCCACGGCATTCACCTCGTCATCAATTGGTAATATGAGGTGTGAGCAATCCAAGGTTGGCTCGTCATCGGAGATAGCATGGATTCCCAAAGGGTTTGTCTTGTTGTTTGGTTTTGTTGGTGGAGGCAAAAATAATTCCCCTTTCTCGACCATGTCTTGAATGATGTGTTTGGGCTTGAAGCAGGCTTCAGTGTCATGACCTTTCCCTTGGTGGTATTGGCAGTAGGTATTGGGATTCAAGAAACGGGACTTCTTAGCCTCAGATGGATCTGGAGTGGGTCCAATCAGTTATAGTTTCCCTTGGTCCATAAGCCTTTTTAGGGCGCTTGCATAAGTTGACCCTAGGTTGGTGAATACTCTTTGAGGGCGCTCAGCTCGTTTCGCGGTTGGCTCGAGGAGTTTGACCTCATCGATTTTGTTTGTTTGACCATAGGGGCGAGATCCGGTTGATGTAGATCCCTGATAGCCTTCCGGTGGTCGTGTTCGATGCGGGTTCCAAGGATTTGTAGATCTTGGAATGTCTTGATGTTTTGGTATCTCAGCAAGTTGGCATAAACCGGGCGGAGATTGTTGATAAATTTCTCTACCAAAGTTGATTCACTCGGCTTACTGATCAATTGAGTGCTTACTCTCCTCCAAAGGGTTAGGAATTCCGTGAATCCTTCCTTATCATTCTGAGTCAGGACCTCAAGAGTACGAGTGTTAGCCTGGATTTCGACATTGTCGGCATACTGTTTATCAAATTCAACTGCGACTTCGTCCCAGGTAGTAAGGTTCTTAGGGTCGAGGGAGTAGTACCACTGGCAAGGGATCGGCTCCAGGGATGATGTAAAGATCTGGGTGAAGAGTTCCTGTTTGACCCCCTTTATGGCCATGTAGTTTTTGAAGGCTAGAATGTGATTGAGTGAGTCCTCCACTCCCTTGAATTTGGGTACATCAGTCAAGGTAAAGTTGTCGGGTAGTTGATCCCCAACGGGTTCGAATCTTCGATTGTTTTCGAGGTGGATGTTGTTACCCCGGGCTAGGAGTTGTTCTTCCAAGAGTTTGAGCCTTTTCTCAGTTTCAGTCAAAGGCGGAGTGTTGTGTTCTCCGATTTCCTTGTTTTCCAGGGTGTCGATACGGGTGTCGACACGGTCCAGGGTGACTTTGAGAGCAGTGAGCAGGCTGGCTAGCTGGGCAGTTGTAACATCTCTGTTGTCATTGTTGTTGTTGGACGAAGTTGAATACGGGGCCATGGTTCTGAGGCCGAAAAACGGCTTACATTATATCTCAATCCGACACGGTTCAAAGACGAAACGCAGACAACGCAAAGGACGGAAAAGTGATCAGACTCAAGACGAGGTATTCCGTGTGTGGTACCTCGGTGCTGACTTGATTTGTAATGTGACAGTGCTGACCGGACCTTGACTCGCGTCCAACGTAGTGGCGCGACGCCGTTGGACGAGTCTCGTGGTTAGATGACTCATAAGTAAAGACCCATAAGTACGCTTGCTTCGACTCGATAGACACGAGGCGGAATTGAAACGGTGGACTGAATTTTTCGAAAATAGAGATTTTCAAAAAGATTCGTTTGTCGCTTTATGGACGGCTTCCAAAGAATAGGGATCTCTAAAAGTCGGTCAGTTGAAGAGTTTTCTTAAGTTTGTTTTCAAAAGACGGTTCGAGTTTGAGTCGGCTCAGAAAACAATGTACTGTTTCCGGAGACGGTTTTTGAAATTCAAAATTGTATGTTTTGAAAATCGAGTTTTGAAATGTTTGACAAGGTCTCGGGGACGGTGTATGGTCCTCGGAATTTTGAAAATGTCTCGAAAAAAGGGTGTGTGCCTTTCTCGGGTTTTGAAAGAGCCATTGTCGGCGCAAGACGGGTTAAAATCCATGTCTTGAGGCGGCGATTATAACGGCATAAAAAGGTATTTTGAAACGGTTGTAGAAAAGCGGGTTTGAAAATCATTATTACGACGGCCTAGAAAGGCGTGTTGTTTGAAATGTAACGGTCGGCGAAAGACCGAGGTTTAAAATGGCCATTATAACGGCGCAAAAGGGTGTTTTTTAAATGACACGGAAGGACTTATAATCACATAACACATAAGCACTCGCAGTTTCATTATATTATGCATAATGCTGACACGGGTTTTGGCTTAAAGAGTGGGTTACACACCAAGCAATCAAACCTCGATTTTCGAGAGGGATACCAATCCAAACAAAATGTGTAAGGAGGGTGTCCTAGCCTCGTGGTCGAAGGTGATGAAAGCTCTTTGACGAAACAGAAATGTGTAACGTCAATGGCATGCTTAACTCAATCGGAATTCGAAACGCGGGGATGAGAAAACTCACGCCGACGAAACGAGCCAATTGGTCGAAAAGGGTTAGGTTGTGGGCCCGGACAAGGAACTATGACCGTAATATCAATTAATGCATTTCAACCAAGACCTCGTTCGAGTCTCACCATCTAGAGATCACAAAGACACAAGTGTCCCAGTTATCCCCACCGGAGTCGCCAATCTGTGGACATAGCCACCTGTGACGCCCATCCGATCTGTGGACGTGGCAGTGGTCTTTTTGAAAGGCACGCTCGGCGGCGTAAAAATGCTTTCGACCGGATCATTTTAGATCGATCGGTTTCATCTCGGCAAGGGTCTCGAAACGATGCAAGAGATGTTCGGAGTCGCCACCAAGCATTTGTGGGATGCTTAGAACCTGTTCGAATCCACTTTATACCTAGGTCAACCAAGACAAAAAGCGGTGTTTGACTTAGGTACTAAAGATAAGGAATCGTCCCTCTTTAGCATCCTATCTCTAGAATGACTCTCGTACGCCCTAGATAAGGTCGTCCACTATCCAAAGTTTCTGAGTAAGAGGTGAAGGTACTTATTGGGAAGCCCTTTAATCAGACATCCAATCCCGCCCGCGGTAGTGGCCTATACTGCTCGATCTTGGTTGGTTAAATGCAAAAGTTGATAAAACGGGTAAATGCATGAATACGCATCCACAAGTTTGAACCTAACATGTGAGCTTTCTATGTCGGTTGTTTAATCCAAGTATCAAGTATTTGATGTCGAGTTGGATTTAATGTTGATTTGCATGCAAGACGGAAATTAAACATCCATTTACCGAGTTAGGTTCATAGTGCATAACGTGATCCATTTGTCTTAGTAAGGCATTTTGCAAATATGATGTAAAATAGGCAGATTTGTCATCTGATCCGCCCTGTATTCGGGTTAACCGAAGTCGGGAACGTCCTAGATAAGTGCTGGAAGGAAACAGACCCAACAACATGCAGCCAGAAGAGGCGCGAGCCAGTAGGCGATGCAAGCAGGTCTGCCCTAGTTTGAAAATGGAAAAATGACTGGCCTGTTTAGGCGCGGGTCAACAGACGATGGAAGAACGTCTTCTGACCATTGAAAAAGTTCGTAAAATATATTGAAAAGAGGGTGCTTGAACCCGTCTTGATTTGAAAAGACCGTTTAGGCCGCTTTTGTGTTAATGTGAAGAACGAGACTTGAATAATCGTCATTATTTTGACGATATTCGATGTCGGGTTAGGTTTTGCAAGCTTGACATGAATAGTTTTGAAAATAATTATGAACTAATTGTTTGTAATTAGTCAATGTTTATCATCGTACTCGGGTTAAAATCCGACATGGTATGTAGAACCAAGGATGACTTTGTGTTTATGACTAATACAATTGTTTTGAAAATGTAAAGAAATGACATAAAAGTTTTAAAATACCTTTTAAATGTGATTAACCAAATATTATCACCGAAACACGGATTAAACCGTCATGGTATTAAAAACCAAGGGTGAAAAATGTTTCCTGGTTAAAAGTTTATCATAAAAAAAGATTTGAAATATTTGAAATGGTAAAAACCGATTACAAATATGAAATGAAAACAAAAGGGGAAGAAGAGACCAAACACGGTTGGATTTAGGCTGAGAGGGGCTTTAGGCGCGAGCTTGGTTGCTATACAAGCAGCCCCTGCCTCAACCAAAAATCCGATTTTGGCTCATTTATCCCATATTTGGACCATATTATGCATGTTTTAGCATGTTATAGTCATGAAACAAATGAAACAAATGAAAAACATGATAGAAGAGGATTTTTTTCACCCTCATACTTACATGCTAGGCTTGAGACGAGAAATCGACGAAAGTGTATCAACTTGTTTGGCCGGAAAACTCGGTTTGAAAACCGTTTTAGCAAAGTAAAAGAGTGTTTTATATTTAGTGATGGTGTAGTGTTCGAGATGGTTGGTCAAGTGGTTTAATGCACGATGACGGTACCAAACAATGTGTAAGGCTTGTGTTTTCGATCGGTAGATTGGAAACACGTGTCGGTTTCTGACTTGAGAAGTCGAGTCTAGAATTTTAAGAGAGAGGTGAGGGGGCGGACACTCGCGTAACTCTTAAATGGTGGCATTTGAGGGATATTTATAGGAAAATGGGTGGTTGTGTGCGTTTTGAGCGACGTGGCTGCATAGGCTGCTCGAAGAGGCGCGAGCCATTTCGTGCGTCTTCGAGGTGTCTTGTCACTATCACGCAAATGTAATCATGATTTGTTCTATCCTATGTTTTGGATGAACTTGATTTGTACTTGACCATTAAGGATTCTTGGAAACCTTAACATTGAAGTCTTTAAAAAGTTTGTTTTTTGTGTTTGACTCGTTGTTGGAGTCGGGATTTAAATTTTCGAGTCAGTTTTTGGTCCGGTGTCGGTTTTGACTCTAGTTAGTGTCATTGTGACCCCGTCGTCATGCATTAAATACTCCAGGTACTTTTTAAAAGTTTTGAAATGTTTTATTTTTGAAATCATTTTAAGTTTTCCGACGTATAGGTGTACAAAACTGTCGATCAAACGCTGCGATTCCTAAGCATGTTGTAGTCCGATAATCATCGGGTGTTTGTTGGAGACTCGATAGATACTGGGTATCTACAATCTTATATAACGGTCGCGTATTATTTTTACAATGGTGGTATATATTTAACAACCGTCGTTGCAATAACAGTCCCGTGTTTCTATTTAAAAACGGTAATTGCATTATTTGACCGTTATTGAAGGTCTTATTTGGCTTAGTGAACAATAACCCACACGGCTACAACAACAACAACACTACACAAACGCACCAACCATGGCTACCACGGGCCACGACCGGCCACGCCAGCACCCCCACCGTGTCCTCCAGCCCTAGTCGACACCAGCCCCCTATCGACAACCACCGGCAACACTTACACTAGCAACAACGAAGCACAACAATAACAACAACGAACAGGCCGTACCAACCCCTTTTGGCCCTCGATTCCGCCACCTATAGCCACTTCACCCACCACCCAAGACCACCACTAGCTCCTCCTCACTACCCTCGACACAACCCACCTAAGGTGCGCCTTAAACAGCCACGAACGGTGGGTCAAAATACCGTCTAATGATCGTCGCACAAAAAAACTATAACCATGTTATAGTCGGTCAAACCCAGATTAAGGGTTGTCAACGGTGGTCAAACCTACGGTCAAGGGCGGCCAGAGACGGGTCTATGTCGAGGTGGGTCAATGGTATAAAAATAATAACATAAAGGCTAGTATAAGATGGTTTACCATACGATGTAACACCCCGGTTTATAAAAGAAGTCCTCGTCAAGACATTCCCTAATAAAACGGACTGTTACCATCTCGGTTTCCCGAGGTAGTGAATAACAAATTAAAATCCAAGGCAATTTATATAATATTTTAACTTAATTATTACAAATCCTCTTTTCAACTCAAATTACAAGAACTGACATAAATAAAAGTGAAAGTCTTCTAGATGATGATCTAGCTACTAAGTCGTCTGATCCAGTGTCTCACGCCCATCAAGCTCCCGTCCTATCTCTTAAACCTGTCAAGTCCGCTCCCCATAAAACGGTTCATCACAGGTGTTCACGAATACACAGGGTCAACCACGAGGTTGAGTAGGGAAAACAATAAAACAATAAAATATGATATGCATGATTCTCCGTCACCTCCATCTCCATCTCAACTCATCACACACATCTCATACCCCGGAACGCCCAGCCATACCGATCCCCGGTAGACTATATATCGACCGAAGTCGATCTGCCACCAATACAACAGAGGACACCAGGGCAAGTCCTGCAGAACCCGCCTGGGCCTTATCACAACATCACATCGTATCTCAACATCGTCACTCCTACACCATCCTCCAACTCCAATGCATATGAATGCTCAAAAGAAATTGATGCAACATGATATATATATATATAAATAAATGAACTGATGAATCATAAAAATCATGCCAGTTACCCGATGTCGTGATACCATACTCAATACGATCAAATCAGTCAATCACCTTTCCGAATATAAATGATAACGTAAATCAACAACCAGGAATCAAGTCAACACAATTCAACAACGATAATAGAGTAAGTGTATTTCCCTACCTCAAAGTGCTAGCAATTCCAATTAAGCAGTTAAGCAGTCCAATGGACAGATGCCCAATAATATTTCATCACGAAATCGCTCTCTGAAAGATAAATAATGATAACAATTACTTAACTATTCCCGTTCCTAAAATAGAGGGTTATTAATGATAGAACTTCCTAAAAATGGAAACTTTCCCGATATAGTAACTTTCCACTTTAACCAGTCCCGACTCAAAATCCATCTCTAATTATTTTAATCAACTCGGGAATTAAATTAAATAAATTATTTAATTGACTCGGGAATAATTTATTCAAATGACTCGGGAATTAAATTAAATAACTAATGTGATAATAAAATATTAAACGAATTAAACGTTTTAAGAAAACCCGAATCAAACATAAAACAATTCAACAACCCGACTTAAAACCCGTCTTCAATCATTTTAATTAAATAACTCGGAATTAAATTAATTAATTAAGCATGTGACCCATTATCGAATTATAACGATTAACTATCACGAAACCCGTTTCAAAACTAAAAACAACTCGTCACCTACACCACCCCCCTTCACACGCACTCACCCGCCACCACAGGCCACCGTGAGGCCGTGTCAACCAGCCGCCCCAACACCCACTCTGACCCAGCCACCAGCAACCACCCCCACTGTGGTCGACCGCCGCCGGCGAGTCAAACCTAGGCCGCCAATTGGCCTGGTTCACCACCACGCATCACCAAACACCTCATTTTCTCTCCTGACCACCACCGCACCCAACAACTACCCCCTGCCAAACAACCACCATCCTACTCTCCGTCAACCCACGCCCACAGACACCATAGCACCACCGTTTCGACCTCCCCCTAGTCCACGGTGGTGCCACCCAGAACTTAACCACTCTAACCGCCTAAAACCCCCTGTTTAAAACCCGTGTGTCTACCCCTGTCGACAACACCTCCTGCCGCCATTTCCACCGTCCAAACCCACCATAACCACCACCACAACACTCGTCACTAACCACCCTACCCTTATGCCCCGTCAACAACCACCCTTAATACCTCCCTAAGACACAAAATAACCACCAAAAACCCGTCATAATGCGAAAACAGAGAAGAAGGTGTTGAGTGCTTACCTTTCCGCCACCACAACAGCCACCACGACCACCCACTGTCATCGACAATAGTCCCTAGCTCCTCCCTGCTGTGCCGTCAACACTCACGCTCTCTCTCTCTCTCTCTCTCGAATTGCGTGAAAGGCTGAGATTTAGTGTTGGTGAAGGAGGGAGGCGGGTTGAGGAAGTAAGAGAGGAGGGAGGCGGGTTAGGGGACTGTTAGGGTTAGGGTTAGGGCACTATTAGGGTTAGGGTTAAGGGTTAAAGGTTAAATGGGCTTTAGGGTTTAATGGGCTGAACATATATTGGGCCAACTTAAATGGGTCAGCTCACAATTCGAATTCCATATAAACCCGTCTTAATTAACTTACGATGGTTTAATGTAATTATCGACTCAATTATTTTCCCGACATAATTGTAATATAAAATGTATAATAATTAATATAAAATAATATCCGTTTAATTAATTATATTATATAAAAAATACGGGGTATTACAGTCTTCCCCCCTTAAAATGAACTTCGTCCCGAAGTTCGCTCCCGTACCCAAACCTCAGAAGGGTATTGCATATCGTACTTACGGACGTCACGCATTTCTAACACGGTTAACACACACTTTTGACACATCAATTAAACATAACAAATACGGAATGTTACATACGATCTCAAGGCGGAGGGACAAAAGACGATCTTCCCCCCTTAAAATAAACTTCGTCCCCGAAGTTTCACCTCACTCTTCCTTTTCCAACTATTCCTTCAATTCTCATGTGTACTCTATTCCCAAAGTTCGGGATACCATTCTCACTACTTCCTCTCAATTCTTACTATTTTCTCACATTCCGTACTTCGTTTTTTTCTAAACTTTCGAATTGTTACATTCACTATCCCTAAAAGAGAACTTCGTCCCGAAGTTCAACTATCAACCTGTGGGAAATATCGGTATACTTCATCAAGAAATTCGGATTTTAACGAAATTATAATTATGAAATTGCTAGTCATAAATGAAATTGCGTAAACAAAAATTGTAGAGATTAGAATCAACCTTTCGTCCTAGCAATATGGCCTAAGAACATTATCGAGATCGATATTCTCCTAATCGTTGCACCTAAAATGCTTTGAGAAATGCCTCTTTTCTTTGCTAGAATAGATCCCTAATTTCTTATGAATTTTTAAGGTTTGTGTGATGTGAGAATTAGGTCAAAAGAATGAGAGAAAATGATCTCCCTTTTGTAGATACCTCATTTCTGCACCTCCCGCAAACCACCCAGTGATGATTGGGCAGCATGTTTGGTACGCGGAACGATTTGTGACAGTTCGTAAGTTTGTCGTAAAGTGATTGCTCAAACACTGGTGTCTACCTCTTAATCATCATCTACGCGCCGATACGGTCGTTTTGACAGTAATTAGAGTACATTTGGAGTCCTGGCCTAAAACCGTCTTTATTTTCTGATAACCGCTAAAATCCCGAGTCAGAATGTTCTGGAGTGTTCCGGATATTTCTATTCCATATTTCACAACCTTTTAATCTTTGGTAAAGAATTTCCCGTAATATTCATACAAAATATTAAGGAAAATAAGATTAATCCGTTATTCCATAAATTAAACACGAAAATCTTTTTTCCGCAGGAGGAAACAACTTGGGAACAGACGCAGCAGCTGCTGCGCCTCTTCCAAGGGACGCAGTGACTGATGCGCCTCTTTCCAAGTCCTTTTCTGTGTATTTTTCGTATCTTTTCATATCTTTTCGATATTCACTTCCAAAGTTTCTCCGAAAACCCTAATTCCCTTCACGTGATTAGTATAAATAGGAGCCTTCGCTCCTCATATTTCTCACGTGAGTGTCCGCCCTTCTCTTCTCCCTTTGCATTCTAGACCACGTTCTTACTTTTTGGCGCCTACGTGCTTGAACTTTCGACCACGTAAGCTCGGATCTTTCTGAGTACCAGCCTCGTTTTGCATGACCGACCAATTTGACCAACTCCACCATAATCAACTTTAATCAATCTTAGTCTTTTTCCTCTTACGAGGGCACTTTCGTTACATTCGAGTCGAGCATCACTAAAACATAAACTTAGTTCATCTCATTTCGTCAAACATGTAAGTCTGAGGGTGTAAATCCTTCTTTTATTTATTGTTATTTACTTTTTGTAATCATCATGTAAGATTTATGTCGAAAATACAATTAAAATCAATTTCTAAAACCCTTTGTTCAAATCTTTTTTTACGGATTAACAAAAGACAGACGTCGAGAAGGGATGCAGCAACTGCTGCGCCTGTTGGAAAGGACGCAGCACTTGCTGCGCCTCTTCCTGAGGTTGCCGCCGTTCCTGCTTCTCTTCTTCTTCCTTCGTCCTCTGTTAGTTTCGTTTCTTTGTTTTCTTTCGTCATCGTTTGTTCTTGTTTCGTTCACATAATAGTTTTGCATATTATTAAGCACTGTTAGTATATAATTCATCATTAAATCCCGACTTAAATCCCTTATAACCATTATTTGCGGGTTTTCGTCATTAAAATCTATCCAGGTTGTAGAGATTCGATTCATTCATATTGAGTTTCTGGAATTCGATCTTTGATATATTCCCATCTGTTTATCCGTTATATTCTTCATTAATTCGTCATATTTAACCTAATTAGTTCACTCATGTCACTAATCAATCTTTCCTTCATGTAATGAATTCGTTTACGTTGGTTTCATCCATGTTTTATCGTTTGTATGACTCATTCACATGTAATTAATGTATGAAATCACTTTCATCCGAGTCGAATATCGTAATCAATCATTAAATTCACCCACGAATACTAACGATTTGCAGTTCCGGCTTCACAGCCAGAACTCAGCCTTGAACAACGACGCAAAGAATCGCGCACCTCTTCCGAGGGCAGGGCACACTCTGCTGCGCCTGTTCCAGGTTGATTTCTGTCTCTGAACTTCCGTTCTGCCTTGACCTAGTTTAATTAGTTTACGTATTCAATTAATTGTCATTCGTATTATCATTAATAATCTGTTCGTTTATTTATTCTTTCTCAAGTTATCCGTTTTTAAAGTATTTTCGACATAAATTAATGAAACCGATGTAATTATTGTAATTTTCATTGTTGTATTATTATATTTGTTTTATCGCGTTTTTTGTATGCCTTCACATGTAATTGAATCTAAATCCCTACTTCGACTCAAATGTATGTTAAATTAATTGTTCACCGACTTAGTCAAATTCTCACATGCTAGGATTAAAACTTGGATGTTGCATTGCATGCATATAAATCGACAATATATCAAGTATATACGATTTTCCCTAATCATTAGTAGAGGCCGCTATAGAGGCGGGCGGGATTAGGTGTTCGATCAAAAGAGCTTCCTAATACGTACCCTCACCCCTTACTCCAGATCTCTGTGAACATCCGTGTTCATTGGCATCCACGAGAGTCATTCTAGACATAGAATGCTAAGGGTAACGAGTTCTTGGTGTTCATGTCATTACTTTGTGTCTTGACATGACACGAGGTATTCGAACGGTTTCCAATTTTCCACAATAAATTGGTGGCGACTCCACAAATGCAAACGCTTGTTCCCAAGCAACCCTGTGGCCCATGTCCACAGTTTGGCGACTCCGCTGGGGATAATACACTACGTGTAGCCAAGGGTGAAACTTGAACAAGGTTAGGGAATATTTTGTACAAGACAATTGTCGGTTTTCATAACTCGGTCTTCCTAGATTGTTTATTCGGCCTTCCTAGGCCCAACCCAACCCATTCGACCAATCGCCCCGTCTAAACGGTCCTAATTCTTATTTGGGCCTAAGGATGGATAGCGATTGACGTCATCCATACCATGGTACTTACTCTTGTTTGTATCAAGAACTTTCACTACTTGAGGAAATGGACTAGGAATCGGCCTTACTCTTGTTTGGTACGAGCCTCTCCACAGAATTCGGGTTTGATTGTTTGGTATGGCAACCCACCCTTTAAGCCAAAACTCTTTTAAATGCACTCAACGTCCCGTTATAATGGTTTTATAAATGTTTGTACCTTACGTGATCACCATTTCTAAACGAAACCATGATGATTTTTGTAAAATCAAAATCCTTTTTAAGATGTAAATTTCGAAAAAGCCAATGATTAGCGCAAAACCGAGTTAAAACTCTGTCCATTTGTCAAGTCAAAATTCCGGGCCTAAGCCCATTTCAAAGTCTCACTTCGAGTCCACTCCTACAACTACACTACAGATGACTAGGACCCACATTTTCAATTTTCGTCATTTCTTCAAAACTCACTCGACACAAGTAGCACACACCCACTTCATACGTCAAAACATTTCTCTCTTAGTAAGTGTGTTAGAATGGTCGATCGTGTTTTGATTCGTCGTCGATCTCTTATCCAGTTTCTAAGATGCCTGAAACAAGCGACGTAAGCACCGACCAACCCCGGAATGGTAATGATCAAATCCTAACCGCGCTAGCTCGCCTCCAAGTTACTCAAGATCAAGTGCACGACCGCCTCGATACAATCGAAGGCCGAATTTATACCGTAGAAACGAGGTTGCCTCCTCGAGAAAGTGAAGTAGATGATGGCTTTGTGTGGACAAGGCCCTCGGGAACTGCGTCTGTGGGATCCACACTAGGCATAATCGACTCGAGGTTCTTTCGAATCGAATTAAGACAAATTAGAGTCGCCACCAAGTTTTTTGGGGAACTTGGAACCGTTCAAGTCAACTTTACACCTTTCATCGAAAAGCATAAAGCCAATCGACTACGAGTGATTAAAGATAAAGACTTGTACCCTATATCACTCGATTTGAATGACTCTCGTAATCCAATGGTATTTAGACGGATCCACAAACCATAGATCTTGAGTAAGGGGTGAGGGTACGTGTTAGGAAGCCCATAAGGACACCTAACCCCGCCCGTCAATAACGGCCTCTACTAAGTCAAGTGTCGGATTTCAAACAAGGTCATAGCTACTACGATATATGATATGCAAACATCGTTTTAAACCCTAACATGTGACAACAATTTCTATGTCGTTTTAGATGCAACTAAACTAACTTTGTCAAAGTTGTAATTTAGCATGTGGGTTGATTGATCTAACAACATGTAAAGCAAACAAACAAGGCTTGATGGGAATGGGGGAGCCGTTGGGATCTACCCTATTACAACCCAGGCATTTCATGCCGACACAACAATAAATTAAAGATACAACTCGATCTAAATACAATTGCTATATACGACGCCATACACGACACATGGCCATTCGGCCTAGGAAAACGTGCACAAAGGGGTGACTCACGGCCTTGGGTCACTCCTCGCAATGCGTGCTTCCACTTAATCTTATCGAATTAGACATTGGGTCACACACCAAAGCATGCATTAGCATAAATCGGGCCATGTTGCTTTAAACAACATGCGATTTACTACGCTCTTACATACATTAGGGAACAACCGTCTAACCAAACAAGACTAAGGTTTTTAGAAATCAATTGACTCGATGACGAAAGAAACTAATTACAAACAAACTACCAAACACGACTCGATAAACAAAGTAATTACAAGATACGAAATAACGAGATAAAGATAAGAAAAAAACGAGAAAAGGACTACAAAGACACGGCCAAAACAAGGCCTACACGTTCTAGCCTACCCTAATTCTTAGGTTAGATTCATTAGGTTAGATAGATGATTGCGAAACGGGTTAGGAAACGAGTTAGAAAACAAGTTAGAAACGACGTTGATCGATTGAGATTGAGATTGAGATGAGGTCCAATTAGGTCAAGTTTGCTAATTAATTTAACTCATCGAGTGTTAATAAGAAGGTGCTAATCACGCACTCTTATACTAGCGATAAATTAGGTGAAAGAGAGAGAGATGCATTCAATTAAGTTACAGAATTGTTAGTTGATTTTTAAAGCTACGTCGATGTACCCTAATGTGTCTAATTAGGTTATCAAACTGATCTAATGTCATCTAAACGAGTTATATGTTAATAATTAAAGGTCAAACTAACATGTAAATGGTCCAGGGGTAGGTCGAATCACACGAGAGAAGAGAGGGGTCAAAAGCGAAGAGCGAAGTCAGAAAACGTTTTATTAATGCCCTACCTTGAATACGAGGATATGTAAATGAGACGGGGGTGTACGACCGACTGATCTAGCGGTTTCTTTCCCATCTCAAGTCAACGCGGGTGTTCATGGTGGTACTTTAACTCATACTCGGACTAAACTAGTTTCATAGTTAATTAGAACAATCGATAAACAAAAAAACGATAAACAAACAAAAACAAACTTTAAAAAACAAACATAAAAAACGAAATAAAAGGGAGAAAGAAGAGGATTTGATGCACCCTCAACCTACATGTATCGTTGACACCGTCTTGGGTTGTAATCGTTGGTAGATTGTATCTCGAGAGGCCGTCGTCGACGAAGAAACAAAGCAAACAACACGTTTTTATCGAATCTGGACAGCAACTTTCAAACAGCGATTTCTCTCTCGTTTCACGATGAAAATTCGATTCAAAAGATGTTTTGAAAACTAGAAAGAGAGGAGAACAGAGATCTTAAAACAATCCCTGCTCGTTTTGAGTTATTGGGCACGAAAAATGAGCACAAACAGAACTGGACAGACAGGAAAAAGCCGCGAAAACAGAGTGTATAACACTCTGTTTTTCGAGGGAATTCGTGTACTCTCAAGGGCAATTTGGCTCGTAAATCTTTGTCTAATGTGTAGATGGATGTTGTATGGTTAATTCGGAACAAGAAACTAGAATTTTGATGGATGTTTGAAGGAGGAACGAATTGTTTTTTGAAGATGGCACACAAATTGTTTCAGTTTTTAAGTCGGTTTTATGGAAGGTTTTTGAGAGGCAATTAGGGTTTGTTTCTGAAGTTTAAAGCTTGTAAGTGAAGGTAGTATGTATGGAGAACTTAGAGGAATGAATGTATGGTGAAGGGGTGGTATTTATAAGGAGTTAAAGTAGGGTAAAAGGGGGGAGATGCAGACGGGCTCGGCTGAGCATAGCTGCTGTCCAGCAGCTTTTGGGGGGGTTTTCTAGGGTTCGTATGGGGGGTTTTCTTGGTGATTAAGGTAAGGTAATATGGGTAGGATATTAGGGTATGGGTTAGGGTTAATGGGCACGGGTTTTGGTGGTGTTTGGAGCGAGTTTTGGACTCGGGTTTGAGCTGCAAAACAGAGGGGGCTGCTTCGTGTATGCGGGCTGTTTGGGGGTGATTTGGGGCATGATTTGGGCCGTGATTATGGGGTTCGAACTGGGGTTGGATGGGTAGTGGTCTAGGTTGGTTAGTGTACTCGAGATTCGTGCCAACTCGTAAAGAAAACGGGCCCAAAAACCGAGCTAAAAACGAGCTCTAAAACACGTGTTTAAAACGAGTTCTTTTCGATTTTTAAATCGATTCTTCAAATCGATTAACACATTAAAATAAGTGATTTTTCAAATCAAATACACTCATAAAATGATTTTTCAAATCAAATATTTATTTTATTTTCAATAAAATAAACTTGAGAAAATAAATTCTAAAAAAGCTTTAATTTAAATATCATTTAAATTAGTAAAATGAATTCACTTAAAAAACATTAATTTAAATATCATTTAAATTAATAAAACACTTCATCGACGACGCCCATTCTACATCGTAAAACGAGCTCCAAATAATGACAATGACAACTAAAGAATACATGTGTCCTATCATCATCGGGTGTTTGTCGGATTCTCTATAAATTCCAATATCGACGGATACGGGTATCTACAGAGCCCCCACTTTGACTGAGGCTTGGACAAGGCAAAAGTCAAAGTATACCCCAGGTCCCTCTCGACCTGAGGATTCTCAAGGGTCGTTTATAGTCTATTAGACTTGCGTATATAAGCTCGCACCATAAGAAGAGATCATACCCGAAACTTCGTCGGGGATTAACTCTTCCTTCATTGCGTCGAATTATCATCGTTGGTCATCGACCCATAAATTGCATATATGGTGGGTTGAGCCTTATCCTCGGCGCCTACGTATCCGTTTCGACGAAATCAAACCCGCGTCGTAGTTCGGCAAATCACGACACATGCCCAAAGTTTATCATCTGGGCATTTGTCCAAAATTCATCATCTCACGACACTTGCCCAAAATTTATCATCTGCCGGCAGTGCCAAAATGGGACGGGACTTTCCGAGGAGGTTGCCGCCACTTTCATCATTTGCTTTCACCAAGGAATTCTTCCATTTCATACTCTTGTATTGAATTGAATTCTCGGTGGATGTCATCCCTTTCATCTTGATAATGGTCTCTCAAGCCAACGGCTTTAGAGCCCCAGATTCAATGGCTCTAAAGTCGAAGACTTTAGAGCCCCCAGTTGAAGCATATCCTGCTACATTTGAAACACAAAAACGTACTAGCAATAATCATCACATAAGCACATTTGGATCATCGATCTTAAAATCGGATCATTTGAAATACTGGGTCATCGACCCGAAAATTGAATTTGAAAATTTTGAATAATTGGGTCATCGACCCGAAGTTTGAATCACTTAGAATATTGGGCCATCGACCCGAGGTTTGAAGTTGAAGTGTTGGAATGCTGGGTCGTCGACCTAAAATTAAATTTGAATGATCAAGTCATCGACCCAAAATTTGAACAAGTTGAAAATTTTGAATAATTGGGCCATTGACCCTTCAAAAATTGAATTTGAATTTCGAAGGATTGGATCATCGACCCACAAAGATTCCACTACTTGCATCATCTATCCACAATTCGCAAAAAGTTTTTGAAATTTCGGAATCCTGAAAAATTTGGCATTTTGAAATCGAACCTTGACGGGTGAGCACGAAATACGACTCAGACACGCTGTATGACCCGTAAATAACGTGGGCGTAGCCCGCTACCGTAAAACAAAAAAGGAAAATAAAACCGCAAGTGTGCACGAGTTTTAATTCAATTATTGACTTGTTGGGGGTAGAAATGTAAATTGGCCGTTCTGGCGCACCCAAAAGATGGCAAATAGGAATCACAAGGCCATCGGACTTGAGACACAGATATCGTATGGTATGGGCGTGCTCCCAAGGGCACATGGGAATCAAGATCACTTGGCATTGACAAGGTGGATTAAACTCACGGAGCAACAACGTTAGCCTCGCCTAGACACTAAACACAGACTGATTTTATGAGAACAGTTGGACATCACACATCACTCTTGTTGGGAACATTCTGCCACTCTTCTCCTCGCCTCCTTTCTTTTCAGCGAGTATTCATCATTTCTTGCCACCGCCTTCTTTCTTTTCAGCGGGCTTTTACTATTTTTCTTCCACGCCTTCTTTCTTTTCAGCGGGTTTTTCATATTTTCTGTTCCCAACACAAACCTACATCTATATGACTCGGCATCTTTGCCTAAACCGTTCGATAAAGCTCATTCTGAGACTTGATACTATTCATCTGAACCTATATCCTTATCCTAGCTTACATCGAGTACTAAGACCAACTCAAACAAAGGTGGCTTCATTTGGGCTTGGTTAAAACCCGTAAGAAACCGACAAGATGACAACTTGGATGATGGGTGGATTGAATCCCTTATTCTGAAGGACTGCCAACGTATTCGCGTGGAGCGAAATCAAATCCGACGTAGTTCGATCAAGGTGCATTAAATTGGCATTTTGATTGTGTGTACACACTCGAAGGTTTCACCTAAGGTATCATGTCGTATCCCATTCTAGCCTGTAAGGTACTGTTAAATCCCGTGTCTAGGGTTGGTACAAAAGGTTGTGGTTCTTTGGGATGTGGAGCTTGGTAATAACAAGTTTGAATGGTTAACCATCATTCTGAAGGTTTGTTTTGTGGTGCTAAGGCTAAGGGCTATGGTTGCTGATGTGGATGGAGATGGTGTCTCAGGTTGGATGAAACGTGAGTACAAACGGGTTGGGAATCGATGTGGGTTCAAATTTCCATGTCTGGACCCTAAAGGCTCGGTATAACAGTACAAGCGGAATGATTCTCAAAATTCCTGATTATCCCCTTGTAACCGTCTCAGGAAGGACTTAGAGGGTAAAGAGGTCACTACTTACGCTTTTGGGCTTCGCCCATTGAACTTCAACTTGACTTGACTTCTGGCCTCTGTAACTTCGACATTCAACCAAAAGCATTCCGCAATAACTTCAACATCTTTTTACCTTTTTTCTTTTTCTTTCATCTTTTTTTCTTTTTTTTTTTCTTTTTTTTTTCATTTTTCCAATTTTTCTCTTTTTCTCTTTTTTTCATTCTTTTTCATCTTTTTTTCTCTCTTTGAAAATGATCTTCTATTCATTCTCTTAGTCATAAATGGATACACCTTGAAAACTGGGCTTCTCCAACTAATTTGGGTAAGAACTAACAATTCCTTGTTAGAACGGGTTGATATCTTCTCTCTTCGAGATGGGATGATTTTGTTGGGGAAAAAGGCTTGCCTTCCGTCATCGATATGGAAAACAAGGAGCTAATCCGGGTTCGTCCTAGAATCATCTAAAAGCCTGTCATAAGCCTGGTTTTGATGGAGGTTTTCTACCGCCAGACATGGAATAGGTAAAGGAAATAGAAACGGGATCCTAAGGTATCCTTACATTTTGAAACGAGACATATTTCCACCCCAGGGATGCCTTGAGTGTGTTGTGCATTTTATCATGTTTCGGAATGATTGAGGATTGGAAACAAGACATATTTGTAAACGAAACTGCAACTTTTTTATTGGAATGAGAAATGCTTAACAGACTCGAAGGAACGATTCCTAGGACACATCCTAGGTCATCGCGGAACAAACGACTCAACTTCAAGAAAAGAAAGTCCTAGACTCGACTCGACTAAGAAAAGAAAACAGATCCCGACTCATAATTTTTCGTAATCGGTCTTGAGCTTTCCTTGTTCAAATTGTCACCTTAGATGCTCGGTTCTAGTCCTTGATCCCTTTGATGGTCTGCCTCAATCCTGAGGCAGTCCTCTGAGGATCTACGCCAGTGATGAAGGTTGGTGAATCGAATTGTCCTATATTAACTTCGTTAACGAGAGAAGTACATTCTAGAGCAAGACTCCCAACTTGAATTTCATTCTTCGGGTTTGGCAAGAATTCAGAACAATCCACAAATATTTTCCCGATAAACACCCCTTTCAAGTGACATGGGCGGACAAGATGGGAATAATCGACATTGTCTTCGACAGAAACAAAGTTGGCGTGATCGCCAAATGGATTGGTGATGTTATTGGGTTTAACAATTGGGATCGGGAGTGTTCCATTCTCGATCATGTCTTGAATTTCGTGCTTCATCGATAGCACCTTTCAAGATCATGGCCTTTCCCTTGATGAAAGGCACAGGAGGCATTTGGTTTATACCATTTACCTTGTTGATCAGCGGGAGGGTCCGGAGTTGGACCAATAGGCTTCAGCTTTCCTTGGGCTATGAGCCTTTGGAGAGCGTATGTATAAGTGCATCCGATATCGGTGAATGCCCTAGGTGTTTGGCGCTGCGACTTCTTCGATTGCCCTTCTAAGAGATTGATGGCTTCATCAATATGGGTCGTTCTTTGGGGCCTTGCCCTTAGACGATGAGGCCCCTTGGTACCCTTTCGGCTTTTCACCCTCTGCCTTATGACATCATCTTCTACCTTTATCCCGATTCTTATCAATTCTTTGAAAGAGCCAAAATTCTGTATTTCGAGCATTGCGGTAAATAGGTCGTAGATTCTTTACGAACTTATCTACCATTTCAACTTCGTCAAGCTTCTTGGCTAACTTCACGCTTTCAAATAGCGCCATCTTGCAAGGAATTCAAAAAAAGCCTTCTTTGTCTTTCTGTGTCATTACCTCCAAAGTCCTTATGTTGGTTTGAATCTCAACATTGTCAAGATCGTGCTTACGTAACTCCACCGTAATATCTTCGAAAGTGGGGAAGTTCTTAAGGTCAAGATTATAGAACCACGCCTTCGGTGTTCATCCGAGATTGGGCAAAAATTTCAGAGAGCATGTCAAGGTACTCCTTCAAATGCTAAGTACCCTTTATAGGCCTTAATATGGTGGACTGGATCTTTTGTGCCCTTAAACTTTGGGATATCAGTGAGTACCATGTTCGTGGGCAACTTATCCTGAACTGGGGCATAGGCCCTAGCATTTTCGTAATGGATGTTCTTCCCCTGGGAGAGTTTCAGACGGTCTTCGATGAACTTGAACCGTTTCTCCGATCGCCGAGGTGGGGTAGATGGAGGGGAATCTTCACCCAGCTTAGATTCGATTGCATCCATTCGGGTCATCATGAGGTTCACGGCCTCAGTGAGCTTGTTGACAGCATCTTCCATTGCTTGACGTCGGGTTTTTGGCGGCCTTTCTACAAGAAAACCCCGAACCGAGTCAATATTTAAAGTAAGAGCCCCTGCACACTTAAGGACGCGACACCAACTTGACTCAAGCAAAGACTCGACTCGAGACTGACTAACCAAAGGTCCGACTCACGGTTGGATTTAGACCTTGATTCATTTTAGACTCGACAAAACGACATGACTTAAACTGTCATAGCACGATTCTAAAATGGACTCGGTGTGACTAAACCCGTGATTGGACTAACATAGCCCATAGGTTCGGGTGAAACGCCCTAAATGGCCTAGCTTGAGCGTTTCTGTAGACTATCCTAGACCAAATGGTCGACCAACATGACTCAAAGCCCAAGAGGTGAGCTTGGGTGACCCAACAGGGTCATGTTCTAGACTCTTAGAACGAAACACACCCGGCCTAACACGGTCATGACCCGGACACGACTCGACACATTTCATGCTTGGTTGAGGTTCGAGAGGCATTTTTGATTGATTTTGAAAAACGAATGATCGATTTGAAAAATGAGATTTGAAATGGGCAGCATGCCGGCTATAAAAGCTTGTTTTGGGCCGAAAATTCTAGTCCTATTTGGGCAGCATTCCGCGTTTTTTTTTTAAAACCATGCTATTTTGAAAGTAAGTTGTTCAAAAGTTCGGTTTTGAAATGGACATGGAAAATTTTGAAAAGACTCGGGAAAACACCTTGCACATTGTCATTCTCATGTTATAAGGATGTATGCTCCTAGACATCTCTAAGTCTCGGCAAGTCTTCTACAAGAAGGTCTATGCCCTCCATCCTTTTGCGGTCTTATAGAGCAAGGGCCTTAAGGTAAAGTACCTAGAAGAGCGTCCCCACCATCAAGAACCACGCGAAGTGAAGTGGAAGCGAGCAATGTGCAGCTTCCTAGCATAGTGGGACGTCGCCCCCCACGCATCACAAAGAAACGCTGGGACGGCCCGGGAAAATCCTTAAGGGTTTATGCATGAATCGTAGCACTATGAGTAATGTTTTACTTTCCAATACTTTCTTTTCAAGTTTCACCTCCGAGGAAAAGACCCTAGAAACAAAGTGTAACTAGTCCTCTTTTCCCCAAATGAGTCGCCAAATCAGGGACAAGGCCCTCGAATCTGCGTCCGCGGGATCCACACCAGGCATAATCGACTCGAGGTTCTTTCGAATCGAATTAAGACAAATTAGAGTCGCCACCAAGTTTTTTGGGGAACTTGGAACCATTCAAGTCAACTTTACACCTTTCATCGAAAAGCATAAAGCCAATCGACTACGAGTGATTAAAGATAAAGACTTGCACCCTATATCACTCGATTTGAATGACTCTCGTAATCCAATGGTATTTAGACGGATCCACAAACCATAGATCTTGAGTAAGGGGTGAGGGTACGTGTTAGGAAGCCCATAAGGACACCTAACCCCGCCCGTCAATAACGGCCTCTACTAAGTCAAGTGTCGGATTTCAAACAAGGTCATAGCTACTACGATATATGATATGCAAACATCGTTTTAAACCCTAACATGTGACAACAATTTCTATGTCGTTTTAGATGCAACTAAACTAACTTTGTCAAAGTTGTAATTTAGCATGTGGGTTGATTGATCTAACAACATGTAAAGCAAACAAACAAGGCTTGATGGGAATGGGGGAGCCGTTGGGATCTACCCTATTACAACCCAGGCATTTCATGCCGACACAACAATAAATTAAAGATACAACTCGATCTAAATACAATTGCTATATACGACGCCATACACGACTCATGGCCATTCGGCCTAGGAAAACGTGCACAAAGGGGTGACTCACGGCCTACATGACTCATAGCCTTGGGTCACTCCTCGCAATGCGTGCTTCCACTTAATCTTATCGAATTAGACATTGGGTCACACACCAAAGCATGCATTAGCATAAATCGGGCCATGTTGCTTTAAACAACATGCGATTTACTACGCTATTACATACATTGGGGAACAACCGTCTAACCAAACAAGACTAAGGTTTTTAGAAATCATTTGACTCGATGACGAAAGAAACTAATTACAAACAAACTACCAAACACGACTCGATAAACAAAGTAATTACAAGATACGAAATAACGAGATAAAGATAAGAAAAAAATGAGAAAAGGACTACAAAGACACGGCCAAAACACGGCCTACACGTTCTAGCCTACCCTAATTCTTAAGTTAGATTAATTAGGTTAGATAGATGATTGCGAAACGGGTTAGGAAACGAGTTAGAAAACAAGTTAGAAACGGCGTTGATCGATTGAGATGAGGTCACGCGAATGTGTATTCTACACGGCCTAAAGGGGTCCAATTAGGTCAAGTTTGCTAATTAATTTAACTCATCGAGTGTTAATAAGAAGGTGCTAATCACGCACTCTTATACTAGCGAGAAATTAGGTGAAAGAGAGAGATGCATTCAATTAAGTTACAGAATTGTTAGTTGATTTTTAAAGCTACGTCGATGTACCCTAATGTGTCTAATTAGGTTATCAAACTGATCTAATGTCATCTAAACGAGTAATATGTTAACAATTAGAGGTCAAACTAACATGTAAATGGTCCAGGGGTAGGTCGAATCACACGAGAGAAGAGAGGGGTCAAAAGCGAAGAGCGAAGTCAGAAATCGTTTTATTAATGCCCTACCTTGAACACGAGGATATGTAAATGAGACGGGGGTGTACGACCGACTGATCTAGTGGTTTCTTTCCCATCTCAAGTTAACGCGGGTGTTCATGGTGGTACTTTAACTCATACTCGGACTAAACTAGTTTCATAGTTAATTAGAACAATCGATAAACAAAAAAACGATAAACAAACAAAAACAAACTATAAAAAACAAACATAAAAAACGAAATAAAAGGGAGAAAGAAGAGGATTTGATGCATCCTCAACCTACATGTATCGTTGACACCGTCTTGGGTTGTAATCGATGGTAGATTTTATCTCGAGAGGTCGTCGTCGACGAAGAAACAAAGCAAACAACACGTTTTTATCGAATCTGGACAGCAACTTTCAAACAGCGATTTCTCTCTCGTTTCACGATGAAAATTCGATTCAAAAGATGTTTTGAAAATTAGAAAGAGAGGAGAACAGAGATCTTAAAACAATCCCTGCTCGTTTTGAGTTATTGGGCACGAAAAACGAGCACAAACAGAACTGGACAGACAGAAAAAAAGCGCAAAAGAGTGTATAACACTCTGTTTTTCGAGGGAATTCGTGTACTCTCAAGGGCAATTTGGCTCGTAAATCTTTATCTAATGTGTAGATGGATGTTGTATGGTTAATTCGGAACAAGAATCTCGAATTTTGATGGATGTTTGAAGGAGGAACGAATTGTTTTTCGAAGATGGCACACAAACTGTTTCAGTTTGTAAGTCGGTTTTATGGAAGGTTTTTGAGAGGCAATTAGGGTTTGTTTCTGGAGTTTAAAGCTTGTAAGTGAAGGTAGTATGTATGGAGAACTTAGAGGAATGAATGTATGATGAAGGGGTGGTATTTATAAGGAGTTAAAGTAGGGTAAAAGGGGGGAGATGCAGACGGGCTCGGCTGAGCATAGCTGCTGTCCAGCAGCTTTTGGGGGGGTTTTCTAGGGTTCGTATGGGGGGTTTTCTTGGTGATTAAGGTAAGGTAATATGGGTAGGATATTAGGGTATGGGTTAGGGTTAATGGGCACGGGTTTTGGTGGTGTTTGGAGCGGGTTGTAGACTCGGGTTTGAGCTGCAAAACAGGGGGGGCTGCTTCGTGTATGCGGGCTGTTTGGGGGTGATTTGGGGCATGATTTGTGCCGTGGTTATGGGGTTCGAACTGGGGTTGGATGGTTAGTGGTCTAGGTTGGTTAGTGTACTCGAGATTCGTGCCAACTCGTAAAGAAAACGGGCCCAAAAACCGAGCTATAATCGAGCTCTAAAACCCGTGTTTAAAACGAGTTCTTTTCGATTTTTAAATCGATTCTTCAAATCGATTAACACATTAAAATAAGTGATTTTTCAAATCAAATACACTCATAAAATGATTTTTCAAATCAAATATTTATTTTATTTTCAATAAAATAAACTTGAGAAAATAAATTCTAAAAAAGCTTTAATTTAAATATCATTTAAATTAGTAAAATGAATTCACTTAAAAAACATTAATTTAAATATCATTTAAATTAATAAAATACTTCATCGACGACGCCCATTCTACATCGTAAAACGAGCTCTAAATAATGACAATGACAGCTAAAGAATACATGTGTCCTATCATCATCGGGTGTTTGTCGGATTCTCTATAAATTCCAATATCGACGGATACTGGTATCTACACTTTGTGAACAACTTCGGGGAAGAAAACCCTCCTATAGGAATGACTGCAGCTGAGAAACGACTCCAATATTTGGAGGAACAATTGATGTATCTCAAAGGGGATGACATTTATAGGGAAAATAACCATAAGTATGAGGCCGTGAGTTCCAAGTTGCCAACCAACTTCAACATGACAGATATCCCTAGATTCAAGGGGCACGAAAACCCTTTGAATCACATCCGCGCTTTCAAGGACTATATGTCTATCAAAGGAATCAAACCCGAGATGTTCTTAATGATCTTTCCTTCATCTCTTGACACCATCCCAAAGCAACGGTTCTACTCTCTAGAACATAAGAAGATCGCTACCTGGGAAGATGCCGCGATCGAGTTTGCTAAGCAATACGCGGATAATGCTGAGATCCATGTCAGCATGCGTACTTTAGAGGTTCTTATCCAAAATGACAAAGAAGGTTTCACCGACTTCTTAAGTAGGTGGAGGAAGACTAGTACCCAACTAGTTGAACGCCCAGACGAAGCTACCCTCGTGGAAAAGTTCGTGGAGAACCTGAAACCCATCTATGCGAGTCATTTGAGGTACCAAAACATCAAAACTTTCAAAGACTTAACCGTACTAGGAATAAGGATCGAAGATGACATCCGTAAAGGGCTCTTGTCCAAAACGGTAGGCCGAGGATATCAAGGCTCAACAAGTCGTTCTTACGGCTCCACTAGCAAGACCGATGAAGTTAACCTCCTCGAGCCATCCAAGAAGGGTACCCCACCAGAGAAATTTATAAATCTTGGGGACACTTACTCCAATGCTCTAAAAAGGTTGATGAAACAAGGCAAACTCCAACCCATAGGCCCTACACCCAAACCGGAAAAGAAATCCATGTTCTGGGACGAGAATTCATACTGCGAATATCATAGGGGTAAGGGACATGACACAGAAAAATGCTACAAATTGAAAAATGTGCTTCAAGACATGATTGAGGGTGGTCGACTACCAATACCGCCGGGAGGTAAGCCCAACAACACTCAGAATCCTCTTGGAATTCTAGTGATCACAAGTGAAGAATCTACCTTAGATTGTTCACACCTCATTTCTCCAGTCAAAGATGAGATCCACGCGATCGAGAATGAAGGGTTCTACTCTATCATTTCCCCTACCATTACCGACTTCATCGCATGGGCAAGGAGTGTGTATAGGAAAGTTTCAGAATTGGAAAATGTGGTGACAACCTTACATGACCCCAATGCAACACCTAAAGAACATGCGCCACTAATATTCTCCCAAAATACTACTATGCAAGAAGTAGTCGCCGTGGTTGATAAACTAATCGATCAAATTACAAAATTAGAGGACGAGATCATGAGAATGAGGGAACTAGCTACAGTCAATGGAGTATGGGCCGATGATGATGAAGACGAATACCTCATTGAACACTCCCTAGTCAAGAAAATAGTCCAAAATGATGAAGACCAAGATGTAGACCACCTAACTCGTTCGGGGCGTCCATATCAAAATACTAATCAAAATGGTCCAACCAACGTTATCGCACCAAATGATAACGAGGATGACTCCACTGATCATTTGCTAAAGCAATTACAGAAGACAAAGGCTGATCTTTCAGTCTGGCAACTAGTAGCAATCTCGTTCCCACATCGCCAAGCTTTACTACAAGCTTTGGCCAAACTAAATGTAGCACATAACTCGACACCCGACGATGTAGTCAACTTGGTCTTCCAAGAATCACCGAAGCTAAGTAATCCTATTACTTTCTCAGATGAAGATTTGCCGCCCTTTGGCGCTAGTCACAACTTGGCTCTTTACATCACTGTCGTTTGCTTAAAGAAGAATGTGCCAATGACCTTAGTAGATGATGGCTCCGCGATCAACGTCATACCCTTGAAAACGGCATACAAACTAGGCATGAAAGAGTCGGATTGGACCCCTACCAATCAAGGTGTCCGTGCATATGATGGAACACGGCGAAAGGTAGTAGGACTCATTAACCTAACAATAGCCACCGGGCCAATTGAGCGAAAGGTTAACTTCCAAATAGTGGACATTGAAGCTTCCTTCAACATACTTCTGGGAAGACCTTGGATTCACGCTTCCAAAGCGGTAACATCCACCTTTCACCAAAAGATCAAAATCACACTAAATGGCAAAGTGGTGACGATCACTTCGTCGCCCATGAAGGCAATAATCGAAAAGAAGTCAAATAATCAAGTCCTTGTGGATCCAGTATATGAACTTGGGGGCTTTCTAAGCATAAGCGTCATAGAAAGCGAGTTGGCACCCCTATACTACGATCCCTACTCCAACTTGGTGGTCAACCACATACTCAAATCTCAGGGATACTTCCCGGGAATGCCTTTGAACCCTGCCCGAAGAAACACCTTCGCACCCTACAAGGAAGGCAACTAAAAAAGAATGCCACTTGGACTAGGATACAAAACCACTAAAGAGGAAGTTCTCGACATGCTCGCTCAAGTTCAAAGCCGTAAGCACGTAGGAGTCCAAATGCGACCATATCTCCCTACCCTAAATGGATACTTCGTTAGGGAAGGAAGTCAAGAACTATTTCACGGATTTCCCGAACCTTGGCACTACCTCGGAAGGAAGCTAGCCGGAATCGAGATCTTTCACGATTGCTACTTCATTCCTCCAGAAACGGTTCCTACCGTCAAGGCCCGTCAAGCACCTTGCTTAGACGAACAAGATGTTAGTCTACTATTTGGAGAAGATCGATTTGTTAGAGCCACGCAGGAAGAGATCATTACCATGATACTTCAAGACGATCACTTCAACCCTACCGCGTTAATCACAGAAACAAACGCGCACCAGCAGAAAGGATGGAGAAAATCAATCAAGTGGACCAACAATTAAGGAAGACTCGTCAAGCTCACCACTGGAGAAGGAGAGATGTTCAAGGGAGAACCAGAAGACAATGAATTCGAGTTAGAGTCAGAGTCGGAGTCAGAGTCGTAGTAAAAGTCGGAGTCTAGAGAAGTTACTAGGGAGTCTCCACCTATCGTCGTCCCCATTCCCTTTGTTTCTCCTAGCTTTGCCTCAATTAGTAACGGTAGTTCGGGAAATGTCCCAACAACTGTCCCTTTACCGCCGCTGACCACATATCAGATGGCTTCTTTGTTTCAACTTTTCTCAAACTTTAATATGAATTAATCAGGTTCTGCTTACTCTTTGTGTTATCTTGAATGCAATTCTGTTTACGATGATACTGAGGATGACCCAGACCCAGACTCAATTGAGATACCTCCCTACATAGCCAAGGAAATACTAGAAGAGAGGGAAGGGGGACCAGTAATAGAGAACACCGAACCCATCAATGTAGGAACCGAACTAGAACCCCAAGAACTTAGGATAGGGACTACCATGAGATCTACCGAAAGGGTCAGTTTCATAGACCTCCTACACGAGTTCAAAGACGTTTTCGCTTGGTCCTACAAAGACATGCCAGGGATCGACAGGGATATCGTCGAACATAGAATCCCAATTAAGCCAGGTTTCAAGCCCGTGAAACAGAAGCTTCGTCGAATGAGAACAAAATGGGCTCTCAAGATTAAGGAAGAAGTCGATAAGCAATTCAAAGCCGGGTTCATCAAAGTTTCCGAGTACTCTGACTGGGTAGCCAACATAGTACCCATACCCAAAAAGGATGGGAGAATCCGTGTTTGTGTTGATTTTATAGACTTAAACAAAGCAAGTCCTAAAGATGACTTTCCTCTACCACATATCGACATATTGGTGGACAATACCGCAGATCACGCGTTTTTATCCTTCATGGATGGGTACGCGGGATACAACCAAACCAAGATGGCCATAGAAGACATGCATAAGACCGCCTTTGTCACTCAATGGGGAACCTATTGCTACACGGTCATACCTTTTGGGTTAATCAACGCCGGAGCTACATATCAACGCACCGCAACTACACTCCTACATGACATGATGCATAAAGAAGTTGAGGTATACGTAGACGACATGATTGTCAAGTCCAAGGATAGAGACGGGCATATCGCAAACCTTCGCAAATTCTTCTCAAGGCTACGAAAATACAACATGAGGCTCAATCCTCGGCGTGCGGGTCGGAGTAACATCTGGCAAACTCCTGGGATACGTCGTTAGCCAACGAGGTATAGAAATAGACCCTTCCAAGATCAAAGCTCTGATCGAAATGCCACAACCTCAAACGGAAAAAGAAGACAGAGGATTCCTGGGAAAAGTGCAATATATAAGTCGATTCATATCGAAACTCACCGTGATCTGTGAACCTATCTTCAAAAAGCTCAAGAAAACAGATCACACCATGTGGGATGATGACTGTCAAAAGGCATTCGACCGAATCAAGGAGATATTAGCAAAACCACCAGTGCGCATGCCACCTCAACGAGATCAACCTCTTGGTTTATATCTCACAGGAACCGAAACAGCCATGGGCACCATGCTAGCTCAAACCGTAGGACAGGAGGAAAGGGCTATCTACTACCTTAGTAAGAAGTTCTTGGAGTACGAATGCAAATATTCAAAACTCGAAAAGACATGCCTCGCTCTTGTGTGGGCAACGAAGAAGCTACGTCATTACATGCTTAGCTACTCCGTCAAAATATACTCCAAAATGGACCCTGTCAAATACCTCTTCGAGAAACCCGTCCTCAACGGACGCCTAGCAAGATGGACCTTGATGCTCTCAGAGTTCGATCTCAAATACGTGCCTCTGAAAGTTATAAAAGGACGCGCCGTTGCCGAATTCATTGTAGAAAATCCCATCAATTATGCACAAACAATAGATACTTGGTCATTTCCAGACGAGGATATACTCCAAACCGATGTAGACTCCTGGGACCTTTACTTTGATGGAGCATCAAACTTAAGAGGATTTGGAATATGAGTATTGCTCATTTCTCCTGAAGGCGAGCATACACCGATCTCTGTCAAACTCGACTTCGAGGTGACAAATAATACTGCAGAATACGAAGCTTGTCTCATTGGACTACAAGCGGCAGTGAGCTTAGGCATTAAAAACCTCCGAGTGCATGGGGATTCGTCCCTGATCATCAATCAAGTTACGGGATCTTGGAAAATACGAAGCGAAAGCCTAGCACCTTATCAAGCCATAATAGACCAAGTTGCCCAATTCTTTGATCACGTGACCTATCTACACCTACCTCGAGAAGAAAATCAATTTGCAGATGCTCTTGCAAAACTTGCATCTCTGATTAATATGCCAGATGACATGGTGGAAATGCCTTTCTTTATCGAATGACGATCAGAGCCATCTTATGTCCACCAAATCACCGATGAAGAGGAAATCACAGAGGAACCTTGGTTCCAAGCAATCCTAAATTTCAAGCTCAACGGTACCTATCCACCGGATATGGACAAAAGGGGACAACGTGCTATACGCCTACTAGCTTCCCAATACGTTCTCATGCAAGGAGAGTTATACAAAAGAACACCTCTTGGTGTAATCCTACGTTGCCTTGATCATTCACAGGCGCGGAAAGTGATGGAAGAGGTCCATGATGGAGAATGCGGTCCTCATATGAGTGGGCCCATGATGGCAAAGAAAATCACACGTTTGGGGTATTATTGGACCACAATGGAATCCGATTGCATCAAATACGTAAGACATTGCCACAACTGCCAAATTTTCGGGAATGTACAGCATGTCCCTCCTTCATTGCTTTATACGATGACATCTCCTTGGCCATTTTCTGCCTGGGGAATTAATATAATCGAGAAGATAATTCCAGACGGAACAGGAGTTCACTGTTTCATCCTAGTGGCAATTGACTATTTCACCAAATGGGTAGAAGCGGCCTCCTACACTAGTCTCACGGCTAAAAATGTAGCAAAGTTCATACAAAACAACATCATATGTCGATACGGTTGCCCACATGAGATCATTAGTGATAATGGATCACATTTCCAAGCTGGGACTGAGCAATTGCTAGCCAAGTACAAAATTAGGCATCACCACTCTTCGCCATACAGACCACAGACTAATGGCACGGTAGAGGCGACAAACAAAAACGTTGTCACAATTCTCAAGAAAATGATTGACAACTATCGAGATTGTCCAAGCAAGATACCCTTTGCTTTGTGGGGATATCGTACATCTGTTAGGACGCCCACTGGGGCTACCCCTTTCTACTTGACCTACGGCATGGAAGCTGTACAGCCAGTCGAGTTAGAAATACCATCATTGCATATCTTACTCGAAAGTCAGATCCCGGAAGCCGATTTGAAGAGGGATAGATATGAAGAACTCATCCTCCTGGATGAACGTAGGCTACGCGCATTACATAATGTCCAAACATATCAAGCACGTATAAAATGAGCCTTCAACAAAAGGGTCAAGCCAAGGAACATCACGGAAGGAGACTTAGTACTTAAGTCGATTAGAGCTCTTTTACCTGTCGATCCACGAGGAAAATTCAAACCTAATTGGGCTGGGCCATTTCTAGTCAAGTTCATACTTCCAGGGGGTGCGGTTAGAATCACAGATCTAGATGGGAATGAATTTGCCAACTCGATGAACCTTGACCAACTAAAGCAGTATTATGCCTAGAATAGGAATAAAAACGCGCCTCGCGTAACCTCACGTGTCGCTCTCGTAGCACTAAATAAACGGCCCCTGGCCAAGCAGAAATAAGCTAATGTCACCCTGCTCTTGCATTTTGACAATTTGTCATCCTCATATCGTCAAATAAACTAAATTGCACCTTAAGAGTAAGTAAAATGCTCATGCTCATGTTCTAAGTTCATCACAAGCTCTTGCTTAGAACAATTATTCTTTTACATTTACTCGAACTACGCGCAAGGGTTTGATCTCATTTTTTTTAATGAATACGTAGGCAATCCTTCACAAGATACAACCCATTAATTTCAAAATGTAAATAGAAGAACATTTGCAGTTGCATTTGGAATTCGACAAGAATAATAAATAGAAAATCACAACAGTTTCATAAACAATTAACCTCCTTTATTTCATTCATTTTCTAATAATGATAATAGTACGTTACATAATAATAATAACACTAAAAAAAAGGGAATAAAATAGGCTAGGATTCTAAAAACCCCACCTTCTTATTACAATCATAATAATAAATAATAATAAAGACTTGGGCTATTCCTCCATTTTCCCTTTGCCCTTGTCATTTTTGTCATACTTCTTGTCATGACCTCGAGCCGGACGCTCTTGCGCCACTTCGCACCTAATCACCAACGGTCTTTCTCGTGGTCTAGACTTCGCATTCTTGTCAATCACTTTGTCCACGGCAGGAGAGGTCTTCGGTTTCTTCGAAGGATGAACAACTCGAAACCCGGCTTCTTCCTCTCCCTCAGTCAGATGCTTCTCTTTCTCCTTTTCCACCTCGCGCACCTTGTAGTCAACGGGCTCGCGCTTTCTCAATCTCTCACGCTCCTCCGGAGTAGTAGCTTTCCTCCACCGCAGGTAGGAGTCCGACACCCATAAGGCACTAACAGAAGAGTTCAAGAACCATACGTTTCTTTGGGCCCATTTAATGGCCCACTCCCTTCAACTCTCAGTAGTAGGCGCCACGGCAGTCTGCGGGATAGTGTCAAGCTTCAGGATTGTCTGTTTCAGCCCAACCTGTCTCATCAGCCTCTCCGGGAAGATGCATACCATAAATTCCAAGCCAGGAATGCGCACAGATCGGGTAGGATCCAAGGAAGATACTCCAGTGACAGATTTGAGATGCCACCATGGTACGATCCATCTAATCAAGGGGCCATCATCACTCTTTGATGTGACCATAATTAGCGCACATTTAGTCCCCTAATTGAGCCTATTTTGCATAATATTATAACATTCTTTGACCATTTTATCCGTCAAAACCTTCCTATTTTCTTTTCTATCGCATTTCATATGTTTAATAGAAAAGGAGATAATAAGGCGGAAATTCCCGTCTTTCGTGCATATTTGGAAGCTTATTGATGATATTAGATGGACTAGTATGAATAAGAGGTAAGAATGATGACCAATGATGTGGGAATAAAGAGTATATAGAAGGGTCATAAGGTTTAAAGCAAGGAGGAAAAGCAAGGAAGCCATTCATGAAGAAAATTGCTCGGAACGCAAACCAAGAGTTGCTCCTTTGGCTCAGGAAATATGTTAGATGGAACGGCGTCGAAAAATCAAGTGATCTAGGCTTTTGAATCACTCCAATAGGAGTCCGGATGAGGAAATAACGTCCGTTTTACAATCCGAGCTCAAGATACAGCTCAACCCGCTCGGGTCAAATTCAACCCGCTCGGGTTGAAGACCAGGACGCCCATATTTCGTTCGGGACAGGCGTATTCCTGGACAGGAAACTTTTCCTTTCTACGTGAACTACAATCCGTGCGTCTTCTCCCAAATCCGCCCGGATTGCATCTTCAGAATCCGCCCGTCTTCTCTCAAATCCGCCCGGATTGCATTTTCAGAATCCGCCCGGATTCAACTGAATCCGCCCGTTTTCCCCAGCCAGAATCCGCCCGTCCCAACTCCAATACGCACGGATTCCAGCCCAGCACAATTTCGTCTTCTTCAAGCTTCAAAGAAAGAAGCCCTTCCTTCGAAAAATACCGGCTCCTCCTTACTCAATCTAAAAAGTGTAATTACTAGTTTAGCCCTTAGTTAACCCTAATGCATCCACCTAATTTCTACTATAAATACCCCACTTGTAAATAATCAAGGGGGATCCTTTTATCAAGTTTTATTAGATTGGAACCAAGTTTTATTAGATTAAATCAAGCTTTCTTAGATTAGATTAGGAGTAGATTAGAATAGATTAATCTCAATCTTTCCACACAAATTACACATTAATCTCTCCTTAATTATTGTTCAAGTTTATTATTCAAGTTTATTATTGGGTAATTGAAGATTATTGGGTTATTATTGGAAGATTGACAACCTTCCATCAATCATCAATTTCTTCTATTATTCTTTGCATTATTATTTTGGAATCTCCATAGGTATAACTCTCTTAATCCTTGTTTTAATTATCGTTAATCTTTGTTACTTGTTCATCATGTTTTACCTTGTTAATATGATTGACAACCTTGTTAGCATGTTAAACTTGATAATGAGTGAGTAGTCTCTTAGCTAGGATTAGTGGGTAATTAAGGGAAACAAACATGGGGATTGATTCATGCTTAATCTAATATGTTCACATGATTAAATTGCTTGCTTGTTGTGATGTCAACTTTATGCACATGTTATGTTTGATGAAATGCTAAGCCTATGAATCCTTGCATTTTTACCATCTCTTATCTACTCAACTTGACTCGTAAGATATAAACGAACTTGAGTCTTGTTAGACCATGCATAGAAGTTGATTAGGAGGAAAGTAAGTCGACTTGTAGGTGTTGTACAATCTAATCGATTCGGCTCCGGGACCCAACTCTTCCTAAGAACCGTAAGATATAACCCAACTCGGTTCCTCCACAACATTAATTGCTTGCAACCTTGTAAACATGTTTGTATGATCAACACCATGAATCCCCTATGACCCCATGATATCCTAGCACTTTTAATCAATTGTTTACATCTTTCCTTTTATTGCTCGTTCTACTTTATTGCTTGCATTAGTCTAGACACAACTACAAACCCAACCAAATTGTGACACTAGCATAAATTGAGATAGATAGACTTAGAACCCAAAGCACACCGTCCCATGGATCGACCTCGACTTACCATTAACTAGTTGTTAGTTGAGTATTATAAATGTGTTTGATTGGATGAGTGACGACATCAACCGGATCACTCTTCAATTTGTTTTCCCAATAATTGCAGACTCGAGTGAAGTCCACCTTGTAGACCCTAGTCCTCATAGCAATTGAGCGAGCATGATAGGCGGGAACATTAACTGGGGGCTCGATCAATCGAAGATGCTCCATAAGCCAAACCTACCAAAAAGTAGGTGTCAAAACGAAAAGAAAAAAAAAACGAAAAAAAAAACAAGAAAAAAGAAGAGAAGAAATTCTTTATTCTTTTACCTGCAAAATAATGGGACTTCCCAAATAAGGTAGGTCACGATTGGCTTTCCTGTTATCCAAACCCAATAGGATCTCTCCTAAACATAAACAGGCTGGGCTCCTGCGCAGTTCCATTTGCTCAACTAGGCCCAGGAAACGGGGATCACCTCTCAAATCCTCATCAACATGCCCTTGAAGGACATATACATGTTACAAGCAAAAATCAAAATGCCCTTCGCCAAGCAATATAAGAGATGGTGGGGTCGGCCTTATTAATGAATCGGTCAATAAAGTCCAACATTCGCACTCCTTTCGAGGTCACTAGACGGTCCACCTCAATTCTTGTCAACCCAAGCAAGTCTCTAAACTTGTTCTTATACCCTTGTGCAGTAGAAGGAATAGCAGGCAAGTGTTCTAGGTCCCACCCACCGATCGCAGCAATTTCTTCAGGAAATGGGCAAATGTCACCTCCGGGGAAAGCAAAAACGTGATAATTCGGGTCCCAATAATCAAGACAAGCATCTAGGAATGGTTTGACCACCTTGATAAGCTTCAAACTCAACAATGATCCAAGATTATAAACACCCATGTCGTGTTTCTCCACGTTGGAAAACTCATTTGTCCACTCTTTTAGACGAATCTCTAAAGTATTCATGATGAATGATTATTTTGAGAGTTTTATGTAATAAGACGAAGGAAGAGACGGAAGAATTGTGTGAATAAAACTTCTATCGACGTTTCTATTTATACTAAAATCTGTTTCCTAAAATCCGCCAGGACGGATACACCGGGGAACAGGCGCAACATCTGCTGCGCCGCTTCAAAGGGACGCAGCTCCTACTGCGCCTCTTCCTCAGCAACGTCTCTGTGATTTTCCGCGTTGGATTTTTCCTAAATTCCTTAGCGAATAATTTCCTATTCATACGGGTTATTATTTTGGTAAATACGTCAAAGTTACCATAGTTCGTGTTTCCTAATTCCACGTGCACGCATTTCGAGGCAATATCAGCATTTTCGTCATTTTAGCACACTTATATATTTCTTTCTATTTTTCTTTTTTCGGGGAATCATTTGTCCAAATTTAATGTAATTTATTTCAAACTTATATATTTCTTTTTATTTTTTTCTTTTTGGGGAATCATTCCACTCCCGTCCTACATTACATTTCTAACTTATAGGTTTCTATTTTTTTCATTTTTTTGGGGATAACCCTCCCTACCGTCCGGTCATTTCCGGCAAATTTCTTGCATTTTTGCATTTTTGCACTTTTGAGTCATTCGTTTGGCGCTAATTTAGGCCATATATACAAATGTATGTTTTACGTGAATTTCTATGTAAATTTCGGCAGCATGACGGCGTAAACCGTCATCTACCAAACCTGTTCAAAGCTAACCTGCAGGTACAAACAACGCAACTCAGCAGCAAAGGCACTCAGGCCATCATATATACAACCAAAAGAGGGACATGTAAAACAAACTTGGGGCTCGACCCCAAGCAAAATCCAAAATGTGGGTCCTAAAATGTACAAATGTGCAAGATACAGCCGACAACAAACAAACAACAACAAAAACTACTGCCGGTCGCCGCGTAACTCCGCAACTCTCGCCTTAAGAGCAGCAATCTCGGCGTCGCGAACCTCGAGCTCCTTCAACAAACGAGCTGTCTCCTCCCGAGACTGAGCCAACTCTCGCTCCAGCTCGCGCTCCCTCTGCAAACGCAACAACTGACTCATGTCAATAATTTCAAGCAATCATAAGAGAAGTTAGAAAACTCAAAAATGAAGTAGACGAAAGGTTCATACCTGGCGACCTCGACCGCCGACAAGTGCCTCGACGGCAATAGGTCGCAGCCGGTTGGCTACCCTCCATAACGCCACAAACCGAGACGGCGCGACCTGCATTTTTAAATAAGAAGTTCTCAATAATTGGATAAGTTCAATCAAATGTGTTCTTACACAAAAAATCATACAAATTAGAGGCCCACCCTCCGAATTAGATGATGTCAATCGTCCAAGCCAGCATCCGTCACAGCCACGTCAAAGCCACGCAGCTCGGAGATCATTGTCCTCCCAGTCGCGTCAGTGTACAGGAGGGTCTCGGTGTACTCTGGGGGCTCAATGCCCACCGCCTCAACCTCCTGCAAAGACAAAGGATTACCATTAAATCGATGATCATTCATCATACTTTCGAAACGGTCATAAGGAGAGTAAATGCTCACCACAACCGGCCAGTACGCCAACCTCCCATAGAGGAACGCCGAGTAGTCCTAATCCGAAAGCAGAAGGGCGTTACCACCAACGCCAGCCAAGTCAGCCTCCATCTCAGCCGTAGAAGGCTCCCTGAACATCGTCCTAGGAGGATCGATGGGAACCGTCAAGACATCCCGAGAGCACTGACGAGCCAAGCGCTCGCCCAAATACCACACGGGACCCATCGACATCCTCAGCAGCAACCGGCTCGAGCTCCTAGATTGAAGGACCTCAGCCACAAAAAGAGGAGCATCAGCGTACTCCGCCCAAGGCCTGGGCACCCACTGGGAAAAGACAAGCAAGAAATCATTCTTATGATCGGTTAAAAAGGAATAAAGAAGCAAAACGAATATAAGTGGGATGCTCACGTTGTCCAGCTGAAGAGCGTTCAAGTCCCGCCGATAGACAACATGAGAGGAATGCTTGCTCCTCGTGCGACACATCACCCAATCCCTCACAACAGGATAGGCCTTCTCCAGCGGCTCCATCCTCTTGGGCGAGAGGCTCGGAAAGTAGGAGTACACCCACGCCTGTTAAGCAAGATAGTCAATAACGATCTTTCGTAATTCGATAAGGAAAAGAAGTGATGAAGGTTCATACCTCCAGCAGTAGTCCAGGGCCGACAGCACCAGGAGAAGTCACCTTCTCCATCAACTCCGGACGAACCATGGCCCTCATGAAGCGGATGAGGACCGCAAAACTAGCAGTGACCCAGTCCCACCGTCCTAGGGAGCTCAGGTCAGAAAGAAAGGGAAGAAGCTTTGTCGACAGCCTCTCTCCCTTGTCTCCGAAGTAGATCGAACACAGAAACCACCAGAGCCAAGCGGGCCCTCTTCTCAGCTGTACAGGGAGGAGGAGCCGTCTCCCTCCCGTCAATCACCACCAGCGTCGGGGTCTTCCCCGCAAAGTAGTCTCGGACATAAGAACTAGGCACCAAACCAGGCACTGCAGCAGCCATCGGCGCCAAATTCCAGCCGATCAACCTCCTAGCCTCGGCCGAGTCCACCCTCATGGCAGTCTCCGGCTACTCCACCACCTCGGTCCCACACGGCAGACCAGAGATCATGTCGTAGTCCTCCAACGTGACTCCCACCTCACCAAAAGGCATGTGAAAAGTGGAAGTCGTGTCCCAGAATCGGTCCAAGAAAGCGCGGACCAGGCTAAGGTTAGCCCGCAGCTTCCTCTTCGCGATATCCCACCAAGCCTGCACCAGTGCGCCAAATGCTCCCCGCTCAATCATGGCTCGCTCCTCCGCCGACAACCTCTCATAGTAGGCCATCGCCGTCGTGTAGCTCGAGAACGATTGGATGTTCCCGGCCTCCTATTATGATTTGAAACAAAAGCTATCTTTAGTTTGAATGAAATTGGAAAATATACGAGCAAATGAAATGAAAGAAGATGAGTGATGAGTAATGAATTCAAGATTACCAAGCTCTTCACCGTCCTATAGGTCAGGTGACCCTCCGCAGCCCAAAGCAAGTGCCTGCTGTCCCAGGTCTCAGCCCACGCAGGTGCTCCCCTCAGCTGACGACCGCCTCGCCCGACGTTGGCCCGCCTCGGGGCCTCCTCCTTCTCCTCCTCCTCCTCGAGGACCTCGTCTTCAGCAACCTCAGCAGCTGCCCCAACAAAAGTGAAAGCCTCCTCGAGAGCATGAGAAGCGTCAACGGCTGTGTCTATGTCCATGGGAGCTCTCCCAGAAGTAGAAGCCTCGTCACCTGCAACGTTAAAGTAATTTTAGGCCGCGTCAAGTGACGATGAACCTTGATTAGGGGATTTTCGAGTTTTAGAAGCCCCGAAGTCGCTCTTTTCTCGCCATCTTTGGCCGTATTCCCACAAACCCAATCACTCATGTGGTAATTTGGGTTAAGTCAAGCCTAAGTTGAAGCCTAGTCATGGGTTCGAGTCGGAATTTCGACAGCATTTCGTTATAACGGCGATTATGCCCTAGAAAAGTGTCCTGAAAAAGCCGTCACAAACCAAAATTCTGAGATGGTAGGAAATTTACCCATCATCCAAGGATTCCAAATATCAAGTTTCATCACAAATAGGCAATCCTAAGGCTATGTTCGAAGCAATTTACGATTTAGCTGTGAAACCGTCACAATTTCACTCAAATGCCCAAAATTCAACGAAAATTCGAAACAAATACATGGTTATGATCCTTATACTACCAATTAGCCATTTACAAGGTCAATTTTACAAGGCAAGATCATTTGGGGGAAAAGCCCCAAATTTTCGACATTTTAGGGTTGAAAACCCTGAATTTTGTCGATCCAATTCGTCCATTATAGAAGATTAATGCAAGAATGATATACATACCTCGATTAGTCATGGCAATGCAAGTTTTTGGATTAAATTTTGGCAGAAATGGTTGAGATTTGAGAGAGAAATTGATGATTTGTGTTTCGAAATAATGAAATGAAACCCCTGTTTCATCGCGCTTTTACGCAGGAAAGACACCCCCGAAAATAGACGCAGGCAGTGCTTTGCCCACTTCCAAGAGACACAGCTCTTGCTGCGCCTCTTCCTCAACTTCCCTTCATACGAATTTTCAAAAATTCGTTATGAGTTCGTTATTTGTGGGCCCATCTTTGGTGCGCCTCTTCCCCGATGCCATTTTATCTTTTATGGTCCGTTTGGCGATTATTCTTCGCTCAGACTCGCATTTCTAAGCCAACTGTAGACTATCGTACATTGTCTATCCACAACGAGCAAGTATTCTCTAACAGGTGTTTTAACACGCCTTCATTATATTCTCCCAGCGAGAGTAAGCGGATAGACAATCCCTCTCGAGACATGGAGATAAGTTCCTGATAAGGTTTCCCCAACGAGAGTTCATGACATACAATCGTCCTTCTCAAGTTCTTCTGAAGTTTGTTTGAAGACGACCCAAGCAGATTTCTCCCAGCAGTTCTCGCCTGTGTCCTGCCACTCACGATATTTCTTGTTTCCCCACGGAGTGCGATAAAGGTTTCGTTCTCCAGAAGTTCCCAGACCGGCAGAGTTCTTACACTCGAGCCTTAGTTACCCCTTAGGTTGAAATTATATTTGGCCTCCTTCCCATCGATGCTTTCCTTTAGGGTCCTACACCCTAGCACAATACTTACTTATCTTTTAGGTCTTATCCTTTAGCTCTTATGCTTACCTTTAGCTCTTATGCTTACCTTTAGCTCCTATGCTTACCCCTTAGCTCCTATGCACCTCCGGAAGCATCTCGAGAAAGAAGTCTCAGGTATGGTCTCTTCTTATGGCTGGCGAGCTTCCTTACGTAGTCTAATGGACTTTAAACGACCCTCCCCGATAGTCGACAGACTCTAAAATGTTCCCGACGACAAGTCCTTGTTTCAGACCCCTTGAACCGCCTCGCGTCGCCATAGTCGTCAGGTTGTAATCTTCGATTGACTTGATGGCTGTACTTTGACTTTCGCCTTGTCCAAGCCTCAGTCAAAGTGGGGGCTCTGTAGATACCTCATTTCTGCACCTCCCGCAAACCACCTGGTGATGATTGGGCCGCTTGTTTGGTACGCGGAACGATTTGTGACAGTTTGTAAGTTTATCATCAAGTGATTGCTCATAAGTAAAGACCCATAAGTACGCTAGCTTCGACTCGATAGACACGAGGCGGAATTGGAACGGTGGACTAAATTTTTTGAAAATAGAGATTTTCAAAAAGATTCGTTTGTCGCTTTATGGACGGCTTCCAAAGAATAGGGATCTCCAAAGTCGGTCAGTTGAAGAGTTGTCTTAAGTTTGTTTTCAAAAGACGGTTCGAATTTGAGTCGGCTCGGAAAACAATGTACTTTTTCCGGAGACGGTTTTTGAAATTCAAAATTGTATGTTTTGAAAATCGAGTTTTGAAATGTTTGACAAGGTCTCGGGGACGGTGTATGGTCCTCGGAATTTTGAAAATGTCTCGAAAAAGAGGTGTGTGCCTTTCTCGGGTTTTGAAAGAGCGATTGTCGACGCGAGATGGGTTAAAATCCATGTCTTGATGCGGCGATTATAACGGCATAAAAAGGTGTTTTGAAACGGTTGTAGAAAAGCGGGTTTGAAAATCGTTATTATGACGGCCTAGAAAGGCGTGTTGTTTGAAATGCAACGGTCGGCGAAAGACCGAGGTTTAAAATGGCCATTATAACGGCGCAAAAGGGTGTTTTTTAAATGACACGGAAGAACTTATGATCACATAACACATAAGCACTCGCAGTTTCATTATATTATGCATAATGCTGACACGGCTTTTGGCTTAAAGATTGGGTTACACACCAAGCAATCAAACCCCGATTTTCGAGAGGGATACCAATCCAAACAAAATGTGTAAGGAGGGTGCCCTAGCCTCGTGGTCGAAGGTGATGAAAGCTCTTTGACGAAAAAGAAATGTGTAACGTCAATGGCATGCTTAACTCAATCGGAATTCGAAACGCGGGGATGAGAAAACTCACGCCGACGAGACGAGCCAATTGGTCGAAAAGGGTTAGGTCGTGGGCCCGGACAAGGAACCCGACTATGACCGTAATATCAATTAATGAATTTCAACCAAGACCTCGTTCGAGTCTCACCATCTAGGGATCACAAAGACACAAGTGTCCCAGTTATCCCCACCGGAGTCGCCAATCTGTGGACATAGCCACCTGTGACGCTCAGCCAATCAGTGGACGTGGCAGTGGTCTTTTTGAAAGGCACGCTCGGCGGCGTAAAAATTCTTTCGACCGGATCATTTTAGATCGGTCAGTTTCATCTCGGCAAGGGTCTTGAAACGATGCAAGAGATGTTCGGAGTCGCCACCAAGCATTTGTGGGATGCTTAGAACCTGTTCGAATCCACTTTATACCTAGGTCAACCAAGACAAAAAGCGGTGTTTGACATAGGTACTAAAGATAAGGAATCGTCCCTCTTTAGCATCCTATCTCTAGAATGACTCTCGTACGCCCTGGATAAGGTCGTCCACTATCCAACGTTTCTGAGTAAGAGGTTAAGGTACTTATTGGGAAGCCCTTTAATCAGACACCCAATCCCGCCCGCGGTAGTGGCCTCTATTGATCAATCTTGGTTGGTTAAATGCAAAAGTTGATAAAACGGGTAAATGCATGAATGCGCATCCACAAGTTTGAACCTAACATGTGAGCTTTCTATGTCGGTTGTTTAATCCAAGTATCAAGTATTTGATGTCGAGTTGGATTTAATGTTAATTTGCATTCAAGACGGAAATTAAACATCCATTTACCGAGTTAGGTTCATAGTGCATAACGTGATCCATTTGTCTTAGTAAGGCATTTTGCAAATATGATGTAAAATGGGCAGATTTGTCATCTGATCCGCCTTGTATTCGGGTTAACCGAAGTCGGGATCGTCCTAGATAAGTGCTGGAAGGAACAGACCCAACATCAAGCAGCCAGAAGAGGCGCGAGCCAGTAGGCGATGCAAGCAGGTCTGCCCTAGTTTGAAAATGGAAAAATGACTGGCCTGTTTAAGCGCAAGTCAACAGACGATGGAAGAACGTCTTCTGACCATTGAAAAAGTTCGTAAAATATATTGAAAAGAGGGTGCTTGAACCCGTCTTGATTTGAAAAGACCGTTTAGGCCGCTTTTGTGTTAATGTGAAGAACGAGACTTGAATAATCATCATTATTTTGACGATACTCGATGTCGGGTTAGGTTTTGCAAGCTTGACATGAATAGTTTTGAAAATAATTATGAACTAATTGTTTTAAGTTCATTTGTTTGTAATTAGTCAATGTTTATCATCGTACTCGGGTTAAAATCCGACATGGTATGTAGAACCAAGGATGATTTTGTGTTTATGACTAATACAGTTGTTTTGAAAATGTAAAGAAATGACATAAAAGGTTTTAAAATACCTTTTAAAATGTGATTAACCAAATATTATCACCGAAACATGGATTAAACCGTCATGGTATTAAAAACCAAGGGTGAAAAATGTTTCATGATTAAAAGTTTGTCATAAAAAAAGATTTGAAATATTTGAAATGGTAAAAACCGATTACAAATATGAAATGAAAACAAAAGGGGAAGAAGAGACCAAACACGGTTGGATTAAGGCTGAGAGGGGCTTTAGGCGCGAGCCTGGTTGCTATACAAGCAGCCCCTGCCTCAACCAAAAATCCGATTTTGGCTCATTTATCCCATATTTGGACCATATTATGCATGTTTTAGCATGTTATATTCATGAAACAAACGAAAAACATGATAGAAGAGGATTTTTTTCACCCTCATACTTACATGCTAGGCTTGAGACGAGAAATCGACGAAAGTGTATCAACTTGTTTGGCCGGAAAACTCGGTTTGAAAACCGTTTTAGCAAAGTAAAAGAGTGTTTTATATTTAGTGATGGTGTAGTGTTCGAGATGGTTGGTCAAGTGGTTTAATGCACGATGACGGTACCAAACAATGTGTAAGGCTTGTGTTTTCGATCGGTAGATCAGAAACACGTGTCGGTTTCTGACATGAGAAGTCGAGTCTAGAATTTAAAGAGAGAGGTGAGGGGGCGGACACTCGCGTAACTCTTAAATGGTGGCATTTGAGGGGTATTTATAGGAAAATGGGTGGTTGTGTGCGTTTTGAGCGACGTGTCCGCATGGGCTGCTCGAGGAGGCGCGAGCCATTTCGCGCGTCTTCGAGGTGTCTTAACACTATCGCGCAAATGTAATAATGATTTGTTCTATCCTATGTTTTGAATGAACTTGATTTGTACTTGACCATTAAGGATTCCGGGAAACCTTAACATTGAAGTCTTTAAAAAGTTTTTTTTTTTTTTTGTGTTTGACTCGTTGTTGGAGTCGGGATTTGAATTTTCGAGTCGGTTTTTGGTCCGGTGTCGGTTTTGACTCTAGTTAGTGTCATTGTGACACCGTCGTCATGCATTAAACACTCCAGGTACTTTTGAAAAGTTTTGAAATGTTTTATTTTCGAAATCATTTTTAGTTTTCCGACGTATAGGTGTACAAAACTGTCGATCAAACGCTGCGATTCCTAAGCATGTTGTAGTCCGATAATCATCGGGTGTTTGTTGGAGACTCGATAGATACTGGGTATCTACAATGTTATATAACGGTCGCATGTTATTTTTACAACGGTGGTATATATTTAACAACCGTCGTTGCAATAACAGTCCCGTGTTTCTATTTAAAAACGGTAATTGCATTATTTGACCGTTATTGAAGGTCTTATTTGGCTTAGTAAACAATAACCCACACGGCTACAACAACAATAACACTACACAAACACACCAACCATGGCTACCACGGTCCACGGCCGGCCACACCAGCACCCCCACCGTGTCCTTCAGCCCTATTCGACACCAGCCCCCTATCGACAACCACCAGCAACACCTACACTAGCAACAATGAAGCACAACAATAACAACAACGAACAGGCCTTACCACCCCCTTTTGGCCCTCGATTCCACCACCTATAGCCACTCCACCCACCACCCAAGACCACCACTAGCTCCTCCTCACTACCCTCGACACAACCCACCTAAGGTACGCCCAAAACAGCCACGAATGGTGGGTCAAAATACCGTCTAATGATCGTCGCACAAAAAAACTATAACCATGTTATAGTCAGTCAAACCCAGATTGAGGGTTGTCAACGGTGGTCAAACCTACGGTCAAGGGCGGCCAGAGACGGGTCTATGTCGAGGCGGGTCAATGGTATAAAAATAATAACATAAAGGCTAGTATAAGATGGTTTACCATACGATCTCAAGGCGGAGGGACAAAAGACGATCTTCCCCCCTTAAAATAAACTTCGTCCCCGAAGTTTCACCTCACTCTTCCTTTTCCAACTATTCCTTCAATTCTCATGTGTACTCTCTTCCCAAACTTCGGGGTACCATTCTCACTACTTCCTCTCAATTCTTACTATTTTCTCACATTCTGTACTTCGTTTTTCCTAAACTTTCGAATTGTTACATTCACTCTCTCTAAAAGAGAACTTCGTCCCGAAGTTCAACTATCAACCTGTGGGAAATATCGGTATACTTCATCAAGAAATTCGGATTATAACGAAATTATAATTATGAAATTGCTAGTCATAAATGAAATTGCGCAAACAAAAATTATAGAGATTAGAATCAACCTTTGGACCTGGCAATATGGCCTAAGAACAATTTCGAGATCGATATTCTCCTAATCGTTGCACCCAAAATGCTTTGAGAAATGCCTCTTTTCTTTGCTAGAATAAATCCCTAATTTCTTATGAATTTTTAGGGTTTGTGTGATGTGAAAATTAGGTCAAAAGAATGAGAGATAATGATCTCCCTTTTGTAGATACCTCATTTCTGCACCTCCCGCAAACCACCCGGTGATGATTGGGCCGCATGTTTGGTATGCGGAACGATTTGTGACAGTTTGTAAGTTTGTCGTCAAGTGATTGCTCAAACACTGGTGTCTACCTCTTAATCGTCATCTACGCGCCGATACGGTCGTTTTGACAGTAATTAGATTACATTTGGAGTCCGGGCCTAAAACCGTCTTTATTTTCTGAAAACCGCTAAAATCCCGAGTCAGAATGTTCTGGAGTGTTCCGGATATTTCTATTCCATATTTCACAACCTTTTAATATTTGGTAAATAATTTCCCGTAATATTCATACAAAATATTAAGGAAACTAAGATTAATCCGTTATTCCATAAATTAAACACGGAAATCTTTTTTCCGCAGGAGGAAACCACTTGGAAACAGACGCAGCAGGTGCTGCGCCTCTTCCAAGGGACGCAGTGACTAATGCGCCTCTTCCCAAGTCCTTTTCTGCATATTTTTCGTATCTTTTCATATCTTTTCGAGATTCACTTCCAAAGTTTCTCCGAAAACCCTAATTCCCTTCACGTGATTAGTATAAATAGGAGCCTTCGCTCCTCATATTTCTCACGCGAGTGTCCGCCCTTCTCTTCTCCCTTTGCATTCTAAACCACGTTCTTACTTTTTGGCGCCTACGTGCTTGAACTTTCCACCACGTAAGCTCGGATCTTTCTGAGTACCAGCCTCGTTTTGCATGACCGACCAATTTGACCAACTCCACCATAATCAACTTTAATCAATCTTAGTCTTTTTCCTCTTACGAGGGCACTTTCGTTACATTCGAGTCGAGCATCACTAAAACATAAACTTAGTTCATCTCATTTCGTCAAACATGTAAGTTTGAGGGTGTAAATCCTTCTTTTATTTATTGTTATTTACTTTTTGAAATCATCATGTAAGATTTATGTCGAAAATACAATTAAAACCGATTTCTAAAACACTTTGTTCAAATCCTTTTTTACGGATTAACAGAAGACAGACGTCGAGAAGGGACGCAACAACTGCTACGCCTCTTGGAAAGGACGCAGCACTTGCTGCGCCTCCTCCTGAGGTTGCCGCCGTTCCTGCTTCTCTTCTTCTTCCTTCGTCCTCCGTTAGTTTTGTTTCTTTGTTTTCTTTCATCATCGTTTGTTCTTGTTTCGTTCAGATAATAGTTTTGCATATTATTAATCACTGTTAGTATATAATTCTTTTAAATACTGACTTAAATCCCTTATAACCAATATTTGCGGGTTTTCATCATTAAAACCAATCCGGGTTGTAGAGATTCGATTCATTCATATTGAGTTTCTGGAATTTGATCTTTGATATATTCCCATCTGTTTATCCGTTATATTCTTCATTAATTCGTCATATTTAACCTAATTAGTTCACGCATGTCACTAATCAATCTTTCCTTCATGTAATTAATTCGTTTACGTTGGTTTCATCCATGTTTTATCATTTTTATGACTCATTCACATGTAATTAATGTATTAAATAACTTTCATCTGAGTCGAATATCGTAATCAATCATTAAATTCACCCACGAATACTAACGATTTGCAGTTCCGGCTTCACAGCCAGAACTCAGCCTTGCAACAGACGCAGCAACTACTGCGCCTCTTCCAGAGGGCGCCGCTCTACTGCGCCTGTTCCAGGTTAATTTCTGTCTCTGAACTTCCGTTCTGCCTTGACCTAGTTTAATTAGTTTACGTATTCAATTAATTGTTATTCGTATTATCATTAATAATCTGTTCGTTTATTTATTCTTTCTCAAGTTATCCGTTTTAAAAGTATTTTCGACATAAATTAATGAAACCGATGTAATTATTGTAATTTTCATTGTTGTATTATTATATTTATTTTATCGCGTTGTTTGTATGCCTTCACATGTAATTGAATCTAAATCCCTTCTTCGACTCAAATGTATGTTAAATTAATTGTTCACCGACTTAGTCTAATTCTCACATGCTAGGATTAAAACTTGGATGTTTCATTGCATTCATATAAATCGACAATATATCAAGTATAGACGATTTTCCCTAATCATTAGTAGAGGCCGCTATCAGGGCGGGCGGGATTAGGTGTTCGATCAAAAGAGCTTCCTAATACGTACCCTCACCCCTTACTCCAGATCTCCGTGAACATCCGTGTTCATTGGCATCCACGAGAGTCATTCTAGACATAGAATGCTAAGGGTAACGAGTTATTGGTGTTCATCTCATTACTTTGTGTCTTCACATGACACGAGGTATTCGAACGGTTTCCAATTTTTCACAATAAATTGGTGGCGACTCCACAAATGCAAACGCTTGTTCCCAAGCGCCCCCTGTGGCCCATGTCCACACTTTTCCTCCTCTTAAAACCGTCCAAGGGAGGAATTAGGGGAAGATATTTTCTTCCTCTTTTTCCTCTTATATTCGGTTTCACCAACCACCAAAAATAAGGAGAAAAATATTCTTATTTTTGGTTGTTCTCAAATTGTATATAATATGTATCATATTAATTGTCAATTATGTCGACATGTATTAATAAGTCCACACACAACAGTTTGTAGTCGATTTATTAATACCGGTCTGTCAACATTTTATTATGACAATTTCGCATAACATATACATTAACTATAAATATAACATATTTATAATTTCCTAATTAAATATAACTGGTTACGTTTAATTACGAATTAACATCTTAATTCGTTTAAGCTAACATTATATACATTAATTAAATATAACTGTTTAGGTCTTTTTTACCTAAGTCGATTTAGGGTCAATGTAGTCTATATTCGTTGGTTGATTGTATGATGATTTGTATGTCAATAAGTAAACGGAAACTAAAGTGCGTAATGTAAATTGACACGTAAGATTTTGGTGACGCGGAAAACCCAATGTGGGAACAACCGCGGGAGGGACGGTACCCTGCCAAGTATCGCACTATATGAATTGGAGGATGATTACAATTATGGTACGAAGCTAATCCTGCTGGCCCTAGGTGTCAGGCCTGCAAGACCAAGAATGAACGTAAATTATTTGCGGAGATATGATCTTCAATGTTGATGTATGAATGCGGGTGTTGAATGAATCCCTTCTTGATTTCCTTCCTTTGCTATTTATAGGGTAAGAACCCTAGATATACTCTATCTTGAATATGGAAAGAGAATATTATTTCCATAAAGACTTCTTTTCTAATCCGGATTCCTTTGCCAATTCTCCCCGATCTCCCTAAATTCTCCCTAACTTCTCCCTGACACTCCTTTCCTTAATGCAGGCACCTTCTATGACGGGCCCTTGATCCTTCTCAAGCCCGTCCCTCCTTTCTCTAACCGTGGGCTCCCTTCCTCCTCTTCACTTCTTTGTAATCTTTATTTCACCAAATGGGCTTTCTTTATTGTGCTATTTTTAGCCCAAACAGTTTGCCCCAAATTTCTTGCGAAGTACGCTTTCAAGTATCGAGCAAGGAATTTACGTAACCAAATATTTAAAACCCTACGCCGTCTTTTACTTCTTCGCATGCAACCTATCACTTCCAGCCACCCTACTCCTCTTTCTCCGCACCCAACTCTCTCTCTCTTCTTTATAACCCCAACGTCTCTCTCCCACTTTCATTAATCACTAAAATCATTTCAAAAACTCTCCCCTTTTAAACCCTCGATCTTCTTCCCCTTTAATCTTCATCGGCTTCGCTGTTCCCTTTTCCGTCTTCATCATCAGGTAATCCATCTTCTTTCTTTCTTTTAATCTTCATTTCCTCTCTCCATTATGGGCAAAACCCGACAATCTTCGTCAACCCCAACACCCTCCGACCGTAATCTTGACCCCACTTTCCCTTCTCGGGGGCTCTTTAGACATCCACATGATTGTGATTCCGCCCTAACTCCGGCCGACATTCCTAGGATCAAGAGTCTGCTTGGTCTTGGTGACGGGGTGGATATCGCCATCCCTGAACCGGGACAGAAAGGCGACGCCCTCCGTCCGGGGTGGGTTTGTTTCTATCTGTACCCATTTAAATATGGCCTCCGTTTCCCTTTCCCTAAACTCGTCCAAGATTTTATCTTCACCAATAATTTCGCCATGGCACAAATTTTTGCTGCCATATGGAGAGTTCTTCTCTATTCTCTGGCCGCTGGTCAGAATACTGGAAAATCTATCACTCTGGGTGATCTGGCCCATATGTATAGCATCAGATCCCTGGGCAGGGATCAGTTCTCATTCCGGGGCCATGGAGAGGCTCCCTTCAAACATGCGTCAAAGTCCCGTGATGAGAAATGGTTTGAGGACTTATTCTACGTGAGGAAAGACTCCATCCAGCCTCCTGCTGATTATATTTTCGAGAAGTGGGCTCTGACTTCGAGTAAGTAGCCTCCCTGTCGCCTGAATTATTTTATCTCGCTGCTTACTAGCTTCCTTCATCGTCTTCGTGCAGGCCCCTGTGACCTTACCCGTATTGGTGCCAAGATCCCTGCCTGTAGCAAGTTGTTCTGTATCTCTGAATCTGAGAGAAAGTTTCCAGACCTGCTTCCTGGTTTCTCGCCTGCTTCCTCCTCCAATCCTCCACAATCAGCCCACAGTATGTCTTCTGGTAAGGTTTCTGTAACCACTTTCGTTTGCGTGCTGTTGTTGCTGATGTTTTAAGCATTCTGTCATCTGAGACTGTATATGCTTGCAGGTTCAAAAGTTGATCCCCTGGAACTCATCCTCCAAAGTGCTAAAAGAAAGAGACCTTCTGCCAGCCCTGATATTGCCTCTGCCTCCAAGAGGAGTGCTCCTGCTGCCTCTTTTCAGACTCCTCCTGCAGTTTCTAGCTCCGCTGCTCGCGTGCCCCTGGAGGTCGATCCGCTGTCTCGTCATCCGCCTACTCCTTCTGCCAGTCCCCGTGCTTCTACTAGTGGGGGCATCATTGCTCATTTTCCAGAAGGCTTTGGGAATGTGGACAAGGTGCCCTCGGCGGAGATTGATCACCGCTCTTTCCTCTGTTGAGGAAACGCTTTGAGTTCTCCCCGAGGAGATGGTCTGAAAATGACGTGCACAACGCTTTTATGGTAAATATTCTTCATTTTCTACCTGTCTGTCTGTCATTTCTTGCTTAAATTCTGCCTCCCAACTCTTTTGCGACTTCGATTATTTATGCCCCGGACTCTTCACCGCACTCTTCAACAGAAGATGATCAACATAGTGCGGACCACCGTCGTGCTACCGCCAAGAACCGGGAGCTGAAGGAAACTGTGCAGATCCGCACGATGAGCGGGCCGATCCGAAGGAGCGTGTGGTGGAGCCAAGACGGAGCTCGCTGTCCACGAAGAAGTTGAAGGAGGGAGCCGATCACCGGCTCGAACCCAGGCGGTGTGCAGCACTTTTTCTGACTCTTTGAAGCAGTCTGAGGAGAAGATCACTGAGCTGATCTCCCTGGCCACCAATGTCGTTGCTTATGCCACCTAGCGGGGAAAAATCAGTGGGATGCGTGTTGCCCTCGAGGAAGCTCCCACCCAGCAGGCCATAGAGGAAGAGGAGAAGCGGCTGGAGATGCTCTACCCCGCTCAACCTGATCTGAGCATGCTGATGCCTGAAGTTGGTGAGGTGAATTCTCCTGCGCTGGTTGAGCAGGCTGCTGGGGTGATCTTTGGAATGTCCCGGGATGTCTTTGACGGAGCTCGGGAGCTATGGCGGGCCGAGGATATGCAAGCTGGTGCGATGACTGAAATGAGTGGTCGAGGGCGAGAGGAGGTACTGAGGTGGAGGTCATTAATGTGACCGATAATTAAGTTTTTATGTTTTGATAAACTTTTTTGGCAGTCTGGCCCAGGTGGCAGACTTTGTAAGTTTAAAACTCGTTCTTATGTTTGCTCCGCCAGGGTGGCGGTTAAACTTGGGGTCGTATTTTGGCCATATTTTGAATGCCCCTTGTCATAGTTTGGCAAGGTTTTTACATATCGTGTACTTGTTTGTTTATTCTCCCTGTTTTAGGAAGTTTATGCCGTGTCAGCCTGCTTAACTGATTTAGGCGAGTCTTGTCACCCTGAAAAGGCTAACGTTCGACTCACTAATTTGTCGTGTCAGCCTGATGGCTGATTTAGGCGTATGCCGCAATGTAAGGAGGAGTGGCCGTGTCAACCCAGGGGGCTGATTTAGACCATCCTGGTCAGCTTGAAAAGAGTGATCCAGACCAAGCTAGTGCCGTGTCACCGGCCGATTTAGGCGTATCTCGCAGCTTTGGGACTACTTAACCTTGTTCATGACGCAAGGTGTGTTCGTCTCGTTTTATGCCAAAGCAGTGGCGTCATTGAGGCAAGTTTATCGTCATTCTAGGACCGGATGGAGACGCTGCAGATTCTGGTAGCGCGATATCCCTACGTTCCATGTTCGTTTTTGCATGCATCTTTGGGGCCCCGATTAAGTGCGATTAGTGCGAGCTACGTCCGGGGGTGGTATCGGGGGTAGCCGGATAAGCGTATTCACCACAACCAGGCTCCCTTTCGTATGTTCCACAATCCGCCTGGTGAGGGTGCTCCTTGTGGAGAAAATAGGTTAGGCATGTTGGAGTGCCATGTGCCTTGTCACCCCGCGTTGGCGCTTGGATCTGCTAGACATCCTTTCAAAGTACCATAGATACCGAAATTCAAAATGATGTACTTAGAGAAGCCTGAAAATAAGAAAATCTATCGAATGATGTGAAGTAGCTGCCGCCATCTCATGGGGTACCGGAGCAATTGTGGTCCCGGACGCTTGTCGACCACACCATCCAATAGTAGTTTAAAGTTTTAAAACAACTAAAGACACCGAAATAAGAGTGAAACTGCGCGGTATGCCTACTACTGGATTTTTATTTTATCTTTAAAAATGATTTGGCTTCTCATAGTACATTATTCTGAAAGCTAGAGTCTACTTATTATCAAAAGTAATATCTCTTCAGGTGAAGTATGTTCCATGGGCGTTGTATGATTTGACCGTCCATAGTCATCAGTATGCACCATGGCCAACAACTCCTTCTACCTGGTATGGTCCTTCCCATTTGTAGACAAATTTGCCTCGCTTTTCGATTCTTGGTGTTCGAACACCTCTCGAGAACCAGGTCTCCTACCTCCGGAGCCCGACCTTTACATTCTTGTTGTAACTCCCGGCCACAGATCGTTTGTAGGCGCGACCACGGATTTTTGCGCTTGCTCACGGCTCGTCAATTGTGTCCCGAGGCTTCGGTCATCTCTCGCATTGTTCGGTTCCTCGTCATATTTTCACATCTGAGTGGGAACTAGAACTTCGATGGAATGATCGCTTCTGCGCCAAACACCAGGTGAAGGGTGTTTGACTTGTTGCTATCTTTGGCGTCGTCTGTCGACCATAACACTAGTGGCAATTCATCTGCCCACTTTCCTCCTAACTCCCCGTAGCCTCCTTCTTAGGTTGTCCATAATGATTTTATTCTTTGGATTCGACTTGTCCATTGGACTTTGGAGTCCTGGGTGCGACTTTTTAAGGTGATATTCCACAGCACAAGATCCTTCGGTATCGTTTGAGATGAATTGTGAGCCATTGTCACATATGATTTACGATGGGATACCAAATCTGCCCAGACGATGTTTCGTTTTATGAATGAGATGACCTGTTTGTCCTTTACTTCCGTGAATGCTTCTGCCTCTATCCACTTAGAGAAGTAATCTGTCATTGCTAGCATCCAGGGCCTGTTTCCTGTGGCCCGTGGCAGGGGGCCTACTATGTCCATGCCCCATGCCATGAATGGCCAAGGAGAGATAATAGGGTGCGAGGGCTCTGTGGTTGGTGGATCATAGGCGCCGAGCGCCGGCATCACATTTTCGTGCATACTCTGCTGCATATGCTTTCATTGAAGGCCAATAATATCCCTGTCTGAGGGCTTTGTTTGCCAGACTCCTGCCCCCTGCATGGTTTCCACATTCGCCACTGTGGAGGGCATGCAACACAGTCTGTGCTTCTTCCTTGTCCAGGCACCGTAGGTAGGGACCTGCTAGCGATTTTCTGAATAATATAACATCAATGAGTATGAATCTGGAAGCCTTTATTCTAAAAGCTCTCACTTCCTTCTTATCGTCTGGTAGCTTGTTGTGGCGCAGGCCCGATCTATATGTAAGGTGTGCGCCGATCGTCTGCCGGATCGGCTTCTGGTCGGCGCCACTGTGTGACCGAGAGCTCTCACCTTCCTCTCAGAATCGCTTGGATGTCCTTTTTCGCTGCGGATCTTCCGATTCGCCCTTGTCTATTTCGTCGCGCTTTCGGATAGAAGGCTCCAGCATATGTGCTATTGGTATGCTGGATAGCTCTGTTGGCTTGAATGTTGCTCCCAGGGTTGCTAGGGCGTCTGCCTCCACGTTCTGATCTCTGGGGACCTGTTTAAGCTTGCAAGTCTCGAATTTTTGTTTTAATTCTTTTTCTACTTTCAGGTATGCAATCATCTTCGAATCTCTGGCTATAAACTCATCATTCACGTGGTTAACTATCAACAGAGAGTCACTGGATATGAGCAGGTGTCTGACTCTTGATTCTAGAGCTAGCTTCATTCCCAGTATCAAGGCCTCGTATTCTGTTTCATTGTTGGTTGCCTTGAATTCGCATCTTACAGCTTGTGCTATCAGGTCTCCCTGTGTTGATCGCAGGATTAATCCTACACCTGCCCCCCTTTGGTTGGAGGCTCCGTCGATATGCATCTGCCAGACGTCTGTCTGCTTGCTTCTTTCTAGAGTGAGGATTTCTGTATCTGCCAGATTCTGGATGGCCGGATCAAGTCGACACAAAATCGGCCAGTGCTTGTGATTTGATTCTTTGTCCTAGGGTCGTCTTGGATGTCGTATCCACTGAGGTGTACAGACAATTTAGACATTCTTCCTGATAGTTCAGGTTTCCTCATGATAGCTTTTAGCGGGTAGTTTGTCACAACATGTATGATGTGTGACTCAAAATAGGGACGCAGTTTGCGAGATGCTACTACCAATGCTAGTACTAATTTTTCAAGAGATGTGTACTTGGTCTCTGCCGGCACAGAGACTTGCACGACGTAGTACATCGGCTTCTCGCTCCTTTTCTTGCTCTCGACTAGGACGGCGCTCGCCACCTCTGTGACGGCTAGGTATAGGAATAATGGTTCTCCTGGTTTCGGCTTTGATAGCAATGGCGGGCTGCTGAGATAATGCTTCAGCTCTCTGAAAGCTTGCTCGTGTTCTAGGGTCCATTCAAACTTCTGACTCTTCCTTAGTACGTCGTAAAATAGCCTGCACTTGTCTCAAGATCTTGAAATGAACTTTGTTAGTACGCTACCTTCCCACCTAGCCTTTGAACATCTTTTGGCTTCTCGGGTGATTCCAAATGTAAGACAGACTTTGATCGCTAGGTGCTTGGCTTCTATCCCTCTTTGAGTCACGATATAGCCCAAGAACTTGCCGCCGAAGATACCCCAAGGTGCATTTAGATGGGTTTAGTTTCATCTTGTATTCCCCGAGGGTGCTTTGAATGTTTCGCTAGATGCCGCATATAATCTTTAGCTTTTTCTGACTTCACCACCATGTCATCAATGTATACCTCCATGGTTCTTCCTATTTGTTTTTTGAACATGCGGTTAACCAGCCTTTGATATGTGAAGCCTGCGTTCTTTAGGCCGAATGACATGACGTTGTAGCAATATATTCCTCTCTCGGACATAAATGCTGTCTTCTCTTGATCTGCAGGATCCATCTTGATTTGATTGTATCCACTCATGCGTCCAGAAATGTTAGCATCTCGTGTCCAGCTGTTGCATCTACCATTGCATCAATATGACGCAGCGGGAATGGATCTTTGGGACACGCTTTGTTGAGATCAGTGAAGTCCACACATACTCTCCACTTCCCATTCTTTTTAGGCACCACCACTACATTAGACAACCATTCTGGGTATTTTACTTCTCTTATCTTCTTTCTTTTGCCAAAGCAGTGTCTACTTCCTGGTTGATTACCTTATTTCTTTCTCGCGCAAACTTTCTCCTTCTCTGTTGGATGGGTTTACACTTTGGGTCCACGCTAAGCTTGTGTGTTATGATGGATGGATCTATTCCTATCATATCATCGTGTGACCATGCAAAGCAATCCATGTTATCTTGCAAGAACTTGACTAGCTAATGTCGTAAGTTTCCTGTACATCCTGCTCCAATGAGCACGGTTCTTTCCGGGTGCAGCCTGTCCAGGTTGATCTGATCCAGTTCTTCTGCAGGGGGTTCTACGTATTCGTCCTGGAGAGACTGCTTCTGTAATTGCTATGCGGGGGGGCTGGTAGTGCACTTGAGTGCCTTCTTATAGCAGCTTCTAGCTTCCTCCTGATCTCCTCTTATCGTTTCTACTCCCCACGGGGTGGGGAATTTTATGCACTGGTGGTATGTTGAGGGGACTGCCTTCATTTGGTGCAACCATGGTCTTCCTAAGATGACATTATAAGTAGAAGGGCCATCTATAACCAGGCACCTGACTTGCTTGTTGACTCCCCCCACATAGGTTGGGATGATTATCTCGCCTAGTGAACTGGCTGTTTCTTCACTGAAGCCTACTAGCGGAATAAACTTCTTTTGCAAATCCTTCTCGCTGAATCCCATGTTCTCTATGGTTTTCAGCATGATTAAGTTGCCCGAGCTTCCCGTATCTACCAAGACCTTTCTGACTGTGCAATTGGCCATTGATAAGGTGATAATTAGTGCGTCATGATGCTCTTTCTCATCGTATGCATCTCCTTCATCAAAGTTGACCGCTGGAAAGTCACTGTGAGAAATTCTGCACGAATTGGCTGGCCTATCTCCTTTGGTCTCTGTAGCGTGTCTCTTGGCTGCTGAATATGTCAATCCGCTTAAGTCTGAGCCGCCTGTTATCACGTTTATGATTTTGGTGCATGTGGGTGGGTCTGCTGGCTTGGCGGAACCTACCTTATTCTGCTGCTTGCCCCCACGTGGTAATAGGTGGCTCAGCTTTCCTTGTTCGTACAGGCGCTTGATCTCTCTTCTTAATGTGTAGCAATCCTCAGTGTTGTGCCCAATATCACGGTGAAATTCACACTTCTTCTTGCTATCCTTTCTCCAGGCTTGCTCTCCTCTTTGGTGGATTGGGCCACCGACTCCATCTCCCATCTCCCTGAGTGCCTTCAAGATTCCTCCGACACCCGTAGTGAATCCATATTCTCGCCAGGGGGTGGGGAGTAGCTGGTTTTCCTCGATTCTGTTGACTCCTCCCATATGGTCTCGTATCTCTCGTCCTTCTTGCTTTGGTGGTTTGCTTTCTTCCCGATTTCTCCACGGTGAAGTACTAGAAATACCGGGTGTGCTCTGTAAGTCGCTCGCTAGAATATCTTCCTCCCGATCTAATCGCGGCAATGCTTTTTCCCGTTCTGTCTTTCTTGAAACTATGGCAGGGATGCATAGTCAGCTGCTTATATAGGTCGGAGTCGTGGTGGAGGCCTCTTCTGAAGGCTTCTACTGCCGTTGAGACGTCACATTCTGTGGCTTTCTGCTGCTTGCGAACTGTTGAGTAAATGCGTTCACCAACTCAGAAAATATAGATATCGACCTGTTGGGCAGGCTGACAAACCATCGAAGTGCTGGTCCCGTTAAGGTGGACCCGAACCCTTTGCACATGCAAGCCTCCTTGACCTTTTTACTATAGTCATTTATTCCGTCATCATTTTCTCGCTTATATTGGGCGACATGATCAAAGGGATCTGTGTGCTTGTCAAAGAGAGGCATGTTTGGATTTGTGAATCCCTTTGGCATGGCTGTGATGGATATGGTGTCCACGAATGGTGAGTCGGATAGCTTTCTAGAGCCGCTTTCTCGAGTGGGGTGGTAGCCCTGGAACCCCGCCAAAGATCTCCTTTAGCTCAATCTTCTTTGATTAGTTATATTGGGTGAATCTGGGTCCTCCCGTCACCGCCGCATATTTCCTCCCGATCCGGTTTCTTGAAGGTTCGATAGGCTCCCGGGCCGGGGGGTTGCGGTAACGATTGTCCCCTGCGCCGATTCACTTCTTTGGTTTGACTCGGATCCTACTACAGTGTGTCCGATCGATTCTTTGCAGGATCGCTAACAGGAGGCCACCTATTTGTATCCCTACGCAATGGTTTGTTGCCTATCTATCGCGTGAGGTATCCTAACCCTCGTGGGGTTATCCTTCCATCTGATGGCGTCGTAGCCAAATCCAATCTTGTAATTATTTCACTTGGTATCTCGCCGCCGCCGCCACTCCTTGCGTTAGATCTACCAAAGGAAATCTTCCTTCACTGTCTTGTTTCTTTGGTCTTTGGAGTGCTGGATCGCGTTCAGAGATCAATTTATGCCCGAGCTCTCTGTCTCCCCTCCTTACCTCAAAGATCTCTGCTCTCCTTTGGTCTTCTCTCATGTTTTCCATAGCTTTGAAGATTTTCCACGCCGGCGAGCGTAACTGTGTGGGATCGGGCGGTGGAGTGACGCCCGAGCTTGATGTTCCTTTGTTGATCTGGATCGGGCGTTGAGACAACAGGGGTCTTAGGAGGTAAAGTAGCTTTTGTTGTTGGTATGACTCTTGAGGTATGTCCGGGAGCCTGCGTGGCTACTGTTGATGTTGGATTTCGAGTAGATGGTGGTGGTGGCGATGGATGCCTGCTCCCTGACATGGCTTCAAATGCTTGTTTTTCCATTGTATATCTAGAATATCAACGATTGACGACCACAATGCCCCACGGTGGGCGCCAAACTGTTTAGGTCTTTTTTACCTAAGTCGATTTAGGGTCAATGTAGTCTATATTCGTTGGTTGATTGTATGATGATTTGTATGTCAATAAGTAAACGGAAACTAAAGTGCGTAATGTAAATTGACACGTAAGATTTTGGTGACGCGGAAAACCCAATTTGGGAACAACCGCGGGAGGGACGGTACCCTGCCAAGTATTTCACTATATGAATTGGAGGATGATTACAATTATGGTACGAAGCTAATCCTGCTGGCCCTAGGTGTCAGGCCTGCAAGACCAAGAATGAACGTAAATTATTTGCGGAGATGTGATCTTGAATGTTGATGCATGAATGCTGGTGTTGAATGAATCCCTTCTTGATTTCCTTCCTTTGCTATTTATAGGGTAAGAACCCTAGATATACTCTATCTCGAATATGGAAAGAGAATATTATTTCCATAAAGACTTCTTTCCTAATCCGGATTCCTTTGCCAATTCTCCCCGATCTCCCTAAATTCTCTCTAACTTCTCCCTGACACTCCTTTCCTTAATGCGGGCACCTTCTATGACGGGCCCTTGATCCTTCTCAAGCCCGTCCCTCCTTTCTCTAACCGCGGGCTCCCTTCCTCCTCCTCACTTCTTTGTAATCTTTATTTCACCAAATGGGCTTTCTTTATTGTGCTATTTTTAGCCCAAACAATAACAGTTTATATTCAATTTACGAATTAACAGTTAATTCGTCTCATCTAATATTATTTAATTGTATTAAATAATCGTCTCATCATCACATTGACTAACTGTTTAGTCAAATACATGGACTAACCTTTTAGTCATATAAGGCATCAATGTGATTATATTTACATATAATCACATCTCTCAAACACATCCTTTAGGTGTGACTTTTAGGGACCAGTTGATCACCGCCATCAGTCTGATAATAATTTTAAACTTCTAGCAAGCCAACCGTTATTAATAAACGTTAATCAACTGATAAAATACTAAGTATACCCTTGTGAACCTATAAGAGATTTATATATGTTATCACACTAGCTGTGGAGGACACAAGCTCCAACAAACTCCCACTTGTCCTCACAAGTGTATGCGCGATAACCGATTCTCATATCCTAAAATTTCTCCCACTCAATGTAAAACAATTTGCAAAATCCGTATTCACAAAGGTCGTATTTTACAAGTGATCAATATCAAGAGTGGTTTTCCCGACTAGAGAGTAACTTAACTGATAAACGAATCATCATTCGAGCATGGCCATGCATTTCAGTTACAACTCCTCTAGTGGCCCTGAGAAATAACTAAACCTGATAAAGGTTGGATATTTTCTTCAACTCGAATCCTGCAGATATAAGCACAGTATGAAATGACCCAGTGAAAATCTGCTTAGCCTCATGTTACGGTCGACCATGAGAAAGAAACCAAAGTCACACAAAAACTGCCTTAATCTCAAGAGACAGTCGATAGTCAAAAGAATCGACTCTAGGAACACAATGGACATCCAATCCACGACCTGGCACCGAATGTTTTTAAACATTTAGGACTTCATTACGTTGTCACAATTGTCCTACGAGGTATCCTCATAACTCGCATCTGTGATCGATCAGCCAACCGTTTGACTTATGGCTCGTTGAACCCACAATCAATCAACTTCACAATATAACAGCCAGAGTTATCAACTCATGTAGGCGATTACAGACCAAAACAAATATAATGTAATTCAGTTCACTTTGTGGCGTTCAATGTTGTCGTACAATCCACATGAAAAACAAAATATGAAATAATACGATGAAGTTATAAATAGCATATGAAAAAGACAATGTATCGAATCCATAAGCAACTAGTACAACTCAGGAACACTTTTAATTCCCATGGAAATAACGTTCCCTTCATGCTTATCATATTTCAATGCTTTAGTGAGAGGGTCCGCGATGTTGTCATCCGAAGCAATCTTGTCAATCACTATCTCTTCTTGCTCCACGTAATCATGGATCAGGTGAGCTTTCTGATGTATATGTCTAGACTTGTTGCTAGACTTAAGCTCCTTGGCCTGGAAGATGGTACCTCTATTGTCACAATAGATGGTGATTGGGTCATTCGAACTAGGAACTATGGATAGTCCTTGTAAGAATTGACTCATCCATATCGCTTCCTTTGCTGCTTCTGAAGCGGCATAGTACTCGGATTCAGTAGTAGAATCTGCTACAACTTCCTGTTTAGAACTCTTCCAGCTGACCGCAGCACCATTAAGAGTAAAGACGAATCCAGACTGAGATTTCGAATCATCTCGATCTGTTTGGAAGCTAGCATCTGTGTAACCGATTGCACATAGCTTAGTATCTCCTCCATAAGTCAATACCCAATCCTTAGTCCTCCGTAGGTACTTGAGGATATTTTTAACAGTTATCCAGTGTGTTTTACTTGGATTCTTTTGGTACCAACTCGTCATACTCAATGCATATGCCACGTCTGGACGTGTGCATATCATGGCATACATGGTTGATCCTATTGCAGATGCATAAGGAACACGACTCATGCGCTCAATCCCTTCAGGCGTCGTGGGTGACTGAGACTTGCTCAAATGCATCCCAGACGTCATTGGAAGGTTCCCCTTCTTGGAGTTGGTCATGCTGAACCTTTCAAGAATCTTATATAAATAAGACTCTTGACTCAGTGATAACAACCGTCGTGATCTATCTCGATAGATACGGATTCCCAATATGCATTGTGCCTCACCCAGATCTTTCATCTGGAAATGGTTCTTCAACCATCCTTTTACCGAAGATAAGAGAGGAATGTCATTCCCAATCAAAAGTCTGTCATCGACATACAATATCAAGAAAACAATCTTGCTCCCACTCGACCTGACATATAAGGATGGTTCCTCGACCGATCGAGTGAAACCATACTCTTTTATCACCTGGTCGAAATGATGATTCCAACTCCGAGAAGCTTGCTTAAGTCCATAAATGGAACGCTTAAGCTTGCATACTTTCTTAGGATTTTCAGGATCTATGAAACCTTCGGGTTGTACCATGTACAATTCCTCCTCCAAATAACCGTTTAAGAAGGCGGTTTTCACATCCATTTGCCAAATTTCATAGTCATGAAAAGCGGCAATCGCTAAGATTATCCGAATGGAACGCAGTATAACTACGGGTGCAAAAATTTCATTATAATGTAATCCGTGCACTTGAGTGAAACCTTTTGCCACTAGTCGTGCTTTATAGGTATCTGGTTGCCCGTCTACAAAATGCTTTATTTTGTAAAGCCATTTGCACTGAAGAGGTCGTACCTTGTTAGGTAAATCAACAAGATCCCATACGTCATTCTCATACATGGAGTCCATCTCGGATTGTATGGCTTCAAGCCATAGCTTAGAGTCAGAACATGTCATGGCACATTTATAGGTAGCGGGTTCATTACTCTCTAGGAGTAAAACGTTATTTTCCTCGACCATACCAATGTATCTGTCGGGAGGATTAGAGACTCTACCCGACCTCCTAGGTTCCTGAGGAATGTTAACCGTATCATTAGTTGAAGGAACATCTTCCTCCATCTGTTCCTCAGTTGTTGGTTCTTGAATCTCCGACAGCTCGAAGGTTCTATTACTTGATTTGTTCTTGAGAAATTCTTTTTCTAAGAACTTCGCACTAGCCGCAACAAAAACTCGATGTTCGGTAGGCGAATAGAAGTAATGACCAAACATTCCTTTTGGATAACCAATAAAGTATGTCTTGACCGATCGCGGACCGAGCTTATCCTCGAGTCTCCACTTGACATAAGCCTCGCAGCCCCAAACCCGAATAAAGGACAAGTTAGGGACCGTTCCCTTCCACATTTTATATGGAGTCTTGTCGACAGCTTTAGACGGACTTCCATTAAGTATAAGAGAAGCTGACAAAAGAACAAAACCCCATAATGAATCAGGTACTACCGTGTGACTCATCATGGATCGAACAATATCAAGTAGTGTTCGATTTCTCCGTTCGGACACACCATTTAATTGGGGTGTTCCAGGTGGAGTTAACTGCAAAACTATTCCACAATCTTTAAGGTGTTGATCAAACTCATTTGAAAGATATTCGCCACCCCGATCTAAACGGAGTGCTTTAACCTTTCTTCCTAGTTGGTTCTCAACCTTATTCTGGTATTCCTTGAATTTTTCAAAAGACTCACTTTTATGCTTCATTAAGTAGACATATCCATATCTACTCAAATCATCCGTGAAAGTGATAAAATATCTATAGCCGTCTCTTGCGGTGATTGACATAGGTCCACATACATCAGTATGTATGAGTCCTAATAGGTCACTAGCGCGCATTCCAACACCTTTGAAGGAAATTCGAGTCATTTTGTCGATAAGACATGATTCACACGTGCCAAATGAAGAGAAATCAAATGTGGGAATAGTGTGGGATTTATCTGTATGCATCCCTTTAATTTTAAGGATTATAACGAATTATAATGATGAATGCTAGTCATAAAATTAATTTAAATAAACAAAAGGGTAAAGAGATGAAGAATCAACCTTCGGTCCTAGCAAATTCGGCATAAGAACAATATCGCAATGATATTCGCCTATTAGTTGCACCCAAGACGATATGAGAAATGCCCTTAACTTGTTGCTAGAATCGATCCCCAAATTTCAGTAAATTAATTAGGGTTTTTGTTTTTGTGTTTTTAGATGAGAGGCAAGAATGGGAAAAAGAATTAGGTTAGAAATAAATCCCCTTACTTCCTTATATTAGCCGAAAATAAGAAAGAAAAGGAGGGATTATTCTTTCCATTTTCTCGGCCGAAAAATTCCGAAAATAAGAGAGTTTTTTTCTCTCTTTTTCGGTTTTACTACCTCCCAAAAATAAGGAGATTAAATCTTCTTATTTTGGTAGTATACAAAATGTATAAAATGTATTATTTATAAATTGTCATCTAGTGAGGATCGATCCCATAACCTCTTGGTTTGAGTACCCTTACTATTACCACTATGACACATTCATCTTGTTGATTAAAGATAACCGATTACATTTAATTACGAATTAACATATTAATTCGTCCAAGCTTACATCATTTACATTAATTAAATATAACTTATTATATTCAATTTACGAATTGACAGTTAATTCGTCTCAACTAATATTATTTAATCGGCATTAAATAATCGTCTCATCAACACATTAACTAACTGTTTAGTCATATAAGGCATCAATGTGATTACATTTCCATAACCACATCTCTCAAACACATCCTATAGGTGTGACCTTTAGGGACCAGTTTATCACCGCCATCTGTATGATAATAACGTCAAACTTTCTAGCAAGCCAACCGTTATTAGGTAATCGTTAATCAACTGATAAAATACGAAGTATACCCTTGTGAACCTGTAAGAGATTTACAAATGTTATCACACTAATTTGTGGAGGACACAAGCTCAAACAAACTCCCACTTGTCCTCACAAGTGTATGTGCGATAACCGATTCTCATATCCTAAAATTTCTCCCACTCAATGTAAAACAATTTGCAAAATCCGTATTCACAAAGGTCGTATTTTACAAGTGATCTGTATCAAGAGTGGTTTCCCCGACTAGAGAGTAACTTAACTGATAAACGAATCAACATTCGAGCATGGCTATGCATTTCAGTTACAACTCCTCGAGTGGCCCCGAGAAATAACTATACCGATAAGGGTTGGATATTTTCCTCAACTCGAATCCTGCAGATGTAAGCACGATGAAATGACCTAAAAAAATCTACTTAGCCTCCAGATTCACGAGGCACCATGAGAAAGAAACCAAAGTCACCCAAAAACTGCCTTAATCTCAGGAGACAGTCGATAGTCAAAAGAATCAACTCTAGGAACACAATGGATGTCCTATCCACGACCTGGCACCGAATGTTTTTAAACATTTAGGACTCCATTTCGTTGTCACAAAAATTTGTCCACGAGGTATCGTTATAATCTCGCATTTGTGATCGATCAGTCAACAGTTTGACTTATGGCTCGTTGAACCCACCATCAATCGACTGCACAATATAATAGCCAGAGTTATCAGCTCTTGTAGGCGATTACGGACCAAAACAAAATAAAATGTAATTTAGTTCACTTTGTGGCGTTCAAAGTTGTCAGTACAATCCATATGAAAAACAAAATATTATAATAAAACGATGAAGTTATAAATAGTATATGAAAAAGATAATGTATCAAATTCATAATCAACTACTACAACTCAGGAACACGTTTAATTCCCGTGGAAATAACGTGCCCTTCATGCATATCAAAATTCAACGGTTTAGTGAGAGGGTCTGCGATGTTATCATCCGTCGCAATCTTGTCAATCACTATCTCTTCTTGCTCCACATAATCACGGATCAAGTGAGCTTTCCGATGTACATGTCTAGCTTTGTTACTAGACTTTGGCTCCTTAGCCTGGATGATGGCACCTCTATTATCACAATAGATGGTGATCGGGTCATTCGAACTAGGAACTATCGTAAGTCCTTGTAAGAATTGACGCATTCATATCGCGTCCTTAGCTGCTTCCGAAGCGGCATAGTACTCGGATTCAGTGGTAGAATCTGCTACAACACTCTGTTTGGAACTCTTCCAGCTGACCGCAACACCATTAAGAGTGAAGACGAACCCGGACTGAGATTTTGAATCATCTCGATCCGTTTGGAAACTAGCATCTGCATAACCGATTGCGCATAGCTTAGTATCGCCTCCATAAGTCAATACCCTATCCTTAGTCCGCCGTAGGTACTTGAGGATATTTTTAACAGTTATCCAGTGTGTTTTACTTGGATTCTTTTGGTACCAACTCGTCATACTCAATGCATATGCCACGTCTGGACGTGTGCATATCATGGCATACATGGTTGATCCTATTGCAGATGCATAAGGAACACGACTCATGCGCTTAATCCCTTCAGGCGTCGTGGGTGACTGAGACTTGCTCAACTGCATCCCAGACGTCATTGGAAGGTTCCCCTTCTTGGAGTTGGTCATGCTGAACCTCTCAAGAATCTTATCCAAATAAGACTCCTGACTAAGTGATAACGTCCGTCGTGATCTATCTCGGTAGATACGAATTCCCAAAATGTGTTGTGCCTCACCCAGATCTTTCATCTGGAAATGGTTCTTCAACCATTCTTTAACCGAAGATAGGAGAGGAATGTCATTCCCAATCAAGAGTATGTCATTGACATACAATATCAAGAATACAATCTTGCTCCCACTCGACTTGATATATAAGCATGGTTCCTCGACCGATCGAGTGAAACCATACTCTTTTATCACCTGGTCAAAACGATGATTCCAACTCCGAGAACCTTGCTTAAGTCCATAAATGGAACGCTTAAGCTTGCATACTTTCTTACGATGTTCAGGATCTATGAAACCTTCGGGTTTCACCATGTATAACTCTTCCTCCAAATAACCGTTTAAGAAGGCCGGTTTTCACATCCATTTGCCAAATTTCATAATCATGAAAAGTGGCAATCGCTAAGATTATCCGAATGGAACGTAGCATGACTACAGGTGCAAAAATCTCATCATAATGCAATCCGTGCACTTGAGTGAAACCTTTTGCCACTAGTCGTGCCTTATAGGTATCTGGTTGCGCGTCTACAGAATGCTTTATTTTGTAAAGCCATTTGCACTGTCGAGGTTTTACCTTATTAGGTAAATCAACAAAATCCCATACGTCATTTTCATACATAGAGTCCATCTCAGATTGTATGGCTTCGAGCCATAGCTTTGAGTCGGAACAGGCCATTGCACCTTTATAGGTAGCGGGTTCATTACTCTCTAGGAGTAAAACGTCATTCTCCTCGACCATACCAATGTATTTGTCCGGAGGATTAGAGACTCTACCCGACCTCCTAGGTTCCTCAGGAATATTAACCGTATCATCAGTTGAAGGAACAACTTCCTCCATCCGTTCCTCGGTTGTTGGTTCTGGAACCTCCGACAACTCGAAGGTTCTATTACTCGTTTTGTTCTCGAGAAATTCTTTCTCTAAGAACGTCGCACTAGCCGCAACAAAAACTCGATGTTCGGTAAGCGAATAGAAGTAATGACCAAATGTTCCTTTTGGATAACCTATAAAGTATGTCTTGACCGATCGCGGACCGAGCTTATCCTCGTGTCTCCACTTGACATAAGCCTCACAGCCCCAAACCCGAATAAAGGACAAGTTAGGGACCGTTCCCTTCCATATTTTATATGGAGTCTTGTCGACAGCTTTAGACAGACTTCTGTTAAGTATAAGAGAAGCTGACAAAAGAACAAAACCCCATAATGAATCAGGTACTACCGTGTGACTCATCATGGATCGAACCATATCAAGTAGTGTTCGATTTCTCCGTTCGGACACACCATTTAATTGGGGTGTTCCAGGTGGAGTTAACTGCAAAACTATTCCACAGTCTTTAAGGTGTTGATCAAACTCATTTGAAAGATATTCGCCACCCCGATCTGAACGGAGTGCTTTAACCTTTCTTCCCAGTTGGTTCTCAACCTTATTCTGGTATTCCTTGAATTTTTCAAAAGACTCACTTTTATGCTTCATTAAGTAGACATATCCGTATCTACTCAAATCATCCGTGAAAGTGATAAAATATCTATAGGCGTCTCTTGCGGTGATTGACATAGGTCCACATACATCAGTATGTATGAGTCCTAATAGGTCACTAACGCGCATTCCAACACCTTTGAAGGAAATTCGAGTCATTTTGCCGATAAGACATGATTCACACGTGCCAAATGAAGAGAAATCAAATGTGGGAATAGTGTGGGATTTATCTGTATGCATCCCTTTAATTTTAAGGATTATAACGAATTATAATGATGAATGCTAGTCATAAAATTAATTTACATAAACAAAAGGGTAAAGAGATGAAGAATCAACCTTCGGTCCTAGCAAATTCGGCCTAAGAACAATATCGCAATGATATTCGCCTATTAGTTGCACCCAAGACGATATGAGAAATGCCCTTAACTTATTGCTAGAATCGATCCCCAAATTTCAATAAATTAATTAGGGTTTTTGTTTTTGTGCCTTTAGATGAGAGGCAAGAATGGGAAAAAGAATTAGGTTAGAAATAAATCTCCTTACTTCCTTATATTAGCCGAAAATAAGAAAGAAAAGGAGGGATTATTCTTTCCATTTTCTCGGCCCAAAAATTCCGAAAATAAGAGAGTTTTTTTCTCTCTTTTTCGGTTTTACTACCTCCCAAAAATAAAGAGATTAAATCTTCTTATTTTGGTAGTATACAAAATGTATAAAATGTATTATTTATAAATTGTCATCTAGTGAGGATCGATCACATAACCTCTTGGTTTGAGTACCCTTACTATTACCACAATGACACATTCATCTTGTTGATTAAATATAACCGATTACATTTAATTACGAATTAACATATTAATTCGTCCAAGCTTACATCATATACATTAATTAAATATAACTTATTATATTCAATTTACGAATTGACAGTTAATTCGTCTCAACTAATATTATTTAATCGGCATTAAATAATCGTCTCATCAACACATTGACTAACTGTTTAGTCATATAAGGCATCAATGTGATTACATTTCCATAACCACATCTCTCAAACACATCCTATAGGTGTGACCTTTAGGGACCAGTTGATCACCGCCATCTGTATGATAATAACGTCAAACTTTCTAGCAAGCCAACCGTTATTAGGTAATCGTTAATCAACTAATAAAATACGAAGTATACCCTTGTGAAGCTGTAAGAGATTTACAAATGTTATCACACTAATTTGTGGAGGACACAAGCTCCAACAAACTCCCACTTGTCCTCACAAGTGTATGTGCGATAACCGATTCTCATATCCTAAAATTTCTCCCACTCAATGTAAAACAATTTGCAAAATCCGTATTCACAAAGGTCGTATTTTACAAGTCATCTGTATCAAGAGTGGTTTCCCCGACTAGAGAGTAACTTAACTGATAAACGAATCAACATTCGAGCATGGCTATGCATTTCAGTTACAACTCCTCGAGTGGCCCTGAGAAATAACTATACCTGATAAGGGTTGGATATTGTCCTCAACTCGAATCCTGCAGATGTAAGCACAGTATGAAATGACCCAGAAAAACTCTACTTAGCCTCCAGTTACGGCAGACCATGAGAAAGAAACCAAAGTCACCCAAAAACTGCCTTAATCTCAAGAGACAGTCGATAGTCAAAAGAATCGACTCTAGGAACACAATGGATGTCCTATCCACAACCTGGCACCGAATGTTTTTAAACATTTAGGACTCCATTTCGTTGTCACAAAAAAGTTGTCCACGAGGTATCGTTATAATCTTGCATTTGTGATCGATCAGTCAACAGTTTGACTTATGGCTCGTTGAACCCACCATCAATCGACTGAACAATATAATAGCCAGAGTTATCAGCTCTTGTAGGCGATTATGGACCAAAACAAAATAAAATGTAATTCAGTTCACTTTGTGGCGTTCAAAGTTGTCAATACAATCCACATGAAAAACAAAATATTATAATAAAACGATGAAGTTATAAATAGTATATGAAAAAGATAATGTATCAAATTCATAATCAACTACTACAACTCAGGAACACGTTTAATTCCCATGGAAATAACGTGTCCTTCATGCTTATCAAAATTCAACGGTTTAGTGAGAGGGTCCGCGATGTTATCATCCGTCGCAATCTTGTCAATCACTATCTCTTCTTGCTCCACATAATCACGGATCAGGTGAGCTTTCCGATGTACATGTCTAGATTTGTTGCTAGACTTTGGCTCCTTAGCCTGGAAGATGGCACCTCTATTATCACAATAGATGGTGATCGGGTCATTCGAAGTAGGAATTATCGTAAGTCCTTGTAAGAATTGACGCATTCATATCTCTTCCTTAGCTGCTTCCGAAGCGGCATAGTACTCGGATTCAGTGGTAGAATCTGCTACAACACTCTGTTTGGAACTCTTCCAGCTGACCGCAGCACCATTAAGAGTGAAGACGAACCCGGACTGAGATTTTGAATCATCTTGATCCGTTTGGAAACTAGCATCTGCATAACCGATTGCGCATAGCTTAGTATCGCCTCCATAAGTCAATACCCTATCCTTAGTCCTCCGTAGGTACTTGAGGATATTTTTTACAGTTATCCAGTGTGTTTCACCTAGATTCTTTTGGTACCAACTCGTCATACTCAATGCATATGCCACGTCTGGACGTGTGCATATCATGGCATACATGATTGATCCTATTGCAGATGCATAAGGAACACGACTCATGCGCTCAATCCCTTCAGGCGTCGTGGGTGACTGAGACTTGCTCAACTGCATCCCAGACGTCATTGGAAGGTTCCCCTTCTTGAAGTTGGTCATGCTGAACCTCTCAAGAATCTTATCCAAATAAGACTCCTGACTAAGTGATAACGTCCGTCGTGATCTATCTCGGTAGATACGGATTCCCAAAATGCGTTGTGCCTCACCCAAATCTTTCATCTGAAAATGGTTCTTCAACCATTCTTTAACCGAAGATAGGAGAGGAATGTCATTCCCAATCAAGAGTATGTCATTGACATACAATATCAAGAATACAATCTTGCTCCCACTCGACTTGATATATAAGCATGGTTCCTCGACCGATCGAGTGAAACCATACTCTTTTATCACCTGGTCAAAACGATGATTCCAACTCCGAGAACCTTGCTTAAGTCCATAAATGGAACGCTTAAGCTTGCATACTTTCTTATGATGTTCAGGATCTATGAAACCTTCGGGTAGCACCATGTACAACTCTTCCTCCAAATAACCGTTTAAGAAGGCGGTTTTCACATCCATTTGCCAAATTTCATAATCATGAAAAGCGGCAATCGCTAAGATTATCCGAATGGAACGTAGTATGACTACAGGTGCAAAAATCTCATCATAATGCAATCCGTGCACTTGAGTGAAACCTTTTGCCACTAGTCGTGCCTTATAGGTATCTCGTTGCGCGTCTACGTAACGCTTTATTTTGTAAAGCCATTTGCATTTTAGAGGTTTTACCTTATTAGGTAAATCAACAAGATCCCATACGTCATTTTCATACATAGAGTCCATCTCAGATTGCATAGCTTCGAGCCATAGCTTTGAGTCGGAACAGGCCATTGTACCTTTATAGGTAGCGGGTTCATTACTCTCTACGAGTAAAACGTCATTCTCCTCTACCATACCAATGTATCTGTCCGGAGGATTAGAGACTCTACCCGACCTCCTAGGTTCCTCGGGAATATTAACCGTATCATCAGTTGAAGGAACAACTTCCTCCATCCGTTCCTCGGTTGTTGGTTCTGGAATCTCCGACAGCTCGAAGGTTCTATTACTCGTCTTGTTCTCGAGAAATTCTTTCTCTAAGAACGTCGCACTAGCCGCAACAAAAACTCGATGTTCGGTAGGCGAATAGAAGTAATGACCAAATGTTCCTTTTGGATAACCTATAAATTATGTCTTAACCGATCGCGGGCTGAGCTTATCCTCGTGTCTCCACTTGACATAAGCCTCGCAGCCCCAAACCCGAATAAAGGACAAGTTAGGTACCGTTCCCTTCCACATTTCATATGGAGTCTAGTCGACAGCTTTAGTCGGACTTCGGTTAAGTATAAGAGCGGCTGACAAAAGAGCAAAACCCCATAATGAATCCGGCACTACCGTGTGACTCATCATGGATCGAACCATGTCAAGTAAGGTTCGATTTCTCCGTTCGGACACACCATTTAATTGAGGTGTTCCAGGTGGAGTTAACTGCAAAACGATTCCACAGTCTTTAAGGTGTTGATCAAACTCATTTTTGAAAGATATTCGCCACCCCGATCTGAACGGAGTGCTTTAACCTTTCTACCCAGTTGGTTTTTAACCCTGTTCTGGTATTCCTTGAATTTCTCAAAGGACTCACTTTTATGCTTCATTAAGTAGACATATCCGTATCTACTCAAATCGTCCGTGAAAGTGATAAAATATCTATAGCCATCTCTAGCGGTAATTGACATAGGTCCACAAACATCAGTATGTATGAGTCCTAATAGGTCACTAGCGCGCATTCTAACATCTTTGAAGGAAATTCGAGTCATTTTGCCAATGAGACATGATTCACACGTGCCATATGTAGAAAATTCGAATGCGGGAATAGTCCCATTATCGACGAGTTTCTTTACGCGTTTCTCATTTATGTGTCCCATTCGACAATGCCATAGATAGGTTTGATCTTTGTCACCAACCTTTAATTTCTTATTATTCACGTGTAATATTTCCGTGGGTTGATCTAAGATATAAATTCCATTCATGGAAACTGCTTTGTCATAAATCATTTAATTGAAAGAGAAAATACAGCTATTATCCTTTAATAAAAATGAAAATCCTTTATGCATGGAGTATTTGACAAGATTGATCAAATTTGCCACTGAGAAATGGCTATTCCAGTACCATCCTTTATGCAAGTCTCTCAAATTGACACATTTGATATTTGCAGATGACCTGCTCTTATTCTGCAAAGGAAATGCTCACTCTGTCATGCTTCTCATGAGAGCATTTTCCTCTTTTTCAGAAGCAACTTGTCTTAATATGAATAATACCAAGTCAGAAATTTTCTTTAATGGAATGGAAGAGGTTCTACAGGAGGATATCAAGAGAGTCACTGGCTTCTGTGAGGGCCAGATGCCTTTTAGATACTTGGGAGTACTCATTCAAGCTGAAAGACTGACAAAGAAGGAATGTAATAGTCTGACAGAGAAAATGGTAGGGAAAATTCGAAGTCTTAGAGCCAAAAAATTATCATATGCTGGCAGGCTTACTCTCATAAATTCAGTGCTAAATACACTCTACAGTTACTGGGCTTCCATGTTTATCATCCCAAAGAGTGTTATTAAAAAAATTGAAGCAATCTGTAGGAACTACCTCTGGGATGGTAGTTCTGAATATCATAGAGTGCCCTTGGTTGCTTGGGACAAGGTTACTTTGCCAAAACCTGAAGGTGGTCTGGGAATAAAGAAAGCTAAGCTATGGAATGTTGCCATAATTGGTAAATTGGTGAATTGGGTCTATTCAAAACCAGATAGGCTATGGATTAGATGGATAAATCAGGTTTGCATCAAACAGCAGCAATAGCATAACTATAAGCCTCCTGCAACTCCCCCTTGGTCCTAGAAAAATGTGTGTAAAGTAAAAGAGTTACTGAAAGATGGATATGTTGATGATACCTGGACTGCTCAAGTTCATGGGTATTCAATCAGAGGAGGATATGACTGGCTGGTCATGCCTCATCCTAAACAGGACTGGACTAAGCTAGTCTGGAATAGCTGGAATACTTCTAAGCACTCAATGATAACCTGGATACTCTCCATGGAGGACTGAACATCAAATATAAATTGTTTAGAATTGGCTGCAGCAATGATAATCACTGTTGTTGCTGTGACAGTATGCCTGAAACTCACGAACACCTCTTTATCTACTGTCCTTACAGCAGCAGGATCAGAGGTAAGCTGGAACTTTGGCTTGGCAGACCTATACCTGTTGTCAATGACATGGTAGCAGATAATAAAGGGTCAATTCAGTGGAAGACAATGGCAGTGGTGATGAATGCTTACTGCTATAATGTCTGGCTGCAGAGAAATAATGCAAGGATCAATAACTTCATCACCATACCTGAGATTGTTGCCAAACGGATTGAAGAGGAAGCCAGGAAACGTATCAAGTTCAAAGCTGGTCCAAACATGGACCAAGTTAGCCTAGCTATGCTTAGGAATATTGGCTTGCAGTAGGATATGTAATTTGGTAGTTTGTTGGGAGCCTCTCTCTCTAATATCCTTGTAAATGATACGTTTATGTTTTGATATATAATACAATGACTCACATTTCACCAAAAAAAAAAAATGAAAATCCGTCTTTATCAAGTACGGAAACTGAAATAATGTTCTTAGACAAACTGGGTACATAGTAACAATTATTTAAAAATAACTCAAAACCACTAGGGAGTTGGATTACATATGTTCCCTTCGAGACAGCAGCAACTCTAGCTCCATTCCCGACTCGCAGGTCCACATCACCCTTTCCGAGAGGTGTGATGTTTCTTAGGCCCTGCAAATGATTACACAGATGAGAACCACAACCAGTATCAAGTACCCAAGTTCTGAAACTTGCATGGTTAATCTCAATCATATGAATATAAGATGACATACCAACAGGAACGACGTGGCCTGCTTTGATGTCCTCACGGTAGACGGGACAGTTCCTCCTCCAATGTCCAGTCTTGTGACAATGGTGGCACTCAATGTCACCGCCCTTGCTCTTTGCCTTGCCCTGTGAGCCACTAGTCTCACCGGGCCCACTCTTACCGTTTCCTGGCTTCTTGAATTTTGGCTTACCTACACTAGGTCGCCCGAGCTTTGCCCTTACCTTTACTCTTGTTGGAAATCGTGAGAACATCCTGCTTCATGCTCCCACTCAATTTCATATCCTTCTCGGTCTGTAAGAGAAGGGAGTGTAGCTCATGAGGACTCTTTTTCAAGTCATTCATGTAGTAGTTCGCCCTGAAAATGGCAAAACCATCGTGAAGAGAATGAAGCATTCGGTCAATGACAATGCTCTCACTGATTTTGCAATCAAGTGCCTCCAACTTCTAGACATTCTCAATCATGTTAAGAATGTGTGGGCTAACCGGTTGGCCCTTTTGGAGTTTCACATCAAAGAAGCGACAAGTATGCTCATAAGTAACGATCCTCTGTGCTTTTGAGAACTCGTTAGTGAGCGTGGTGAAAATCTTATTCGCACCTTGGGCAATGAAGCATCTCTGCAAATTGGTTTCCATTGCAAATATGAGTACGTTCTTTATCGCACCCGCTTCCATAACGAAATCACTATAAGCGAGTGACTCGTTAACTCCCGCATTGGGGCCTGGGTTTACCGGTATTGGCTCAGTTAAGTACTTGAGCTTACCGTCAGCAATGGCAGCATTCCGTAGTCTTTGCCTCCCGATCCGCAAAGTTGGACCCATCATTTTTCGATCGCGTGTCTTGATTCATGTTGCCATAAAAACTTTCAGCCAGGACTCGCGTCCAAGTGTGGCACTAGGCATTGGGATTTCGTTATTTCCACCATTTGTTGTAATAAAGAAAATAAACGTGTTCTACACTGCGAAAAGAAGAATAAATAATAAGCATGTGCATCGATTTTAATTTAAGTCTAATGAACTAATGTCATAACGCGAAGACTCAAAACATTTATACAATTGACCTTCCTCAAGAATTATATAAATGATCCCAAGACTTAATTATCTGTAAATTGATAAGCCAACCTTTTGGCTAATTCTAATGTCAGAATTCTTGGTCGATAAATTTATGTAAATTCTATCTTTAGTCCATCATAATCACGAGAAACTCTTCGGACTATAATGTTGAGATAAACTAAGTCAACACAAACTACTTACCCAACGTAGAAGGGGTCATATTATGCCTACCGACGAAGAAAGGATTCATAGTTGTTTGCCCTTATAAAGACTAGTCTCAATTTCCGTTTTAAAGGAAGATCCCATCAACTTTATTTTAATTCATTTTAAGTGAACTAATATCTAGCATGCGAGAATGAATAAACTAAGGTGATGGCTTAATAAGTATGTGACATCTGTATGTCCATGAAAATTAACATACAATCTATATGAGTCAAATTTCATGCATTTTAGTAGTAGGTGGTTTGGTTTTAGGCGGAAAATGATGCATAAACTATCATATGAATGAAAAGCAATAGGAATGAAAAACGTAAAAACAATAAAAAGTCCTAGTGTGGCCTATCCTATCAAAATGAACATTAAATACAAATTTGGAATCCATCCTTGGACCCGAGAAGCTTGTCTCGATGTTCCATCTTGATCCATGTAGCGGGAGTGAGCTCCAATCTCCATCTTTAGTCTTCTTTGAAAAATTACAATAAATAAATTAACATAATAAAACTATTTATTACATTCTAATTTCAAAACCCAAAAACTAAAGAAAAGTAAAGGAGATTCGAGATCTCATAATTACTTAAAAATTATGTTTCCTTCATTACGAAAACATAATTAACTAAGGTCACACTAAGTATTACAAATTACAACCGATTGCAAAAATACGTAAATAAATTCATTCAACGATTCATTCAACAAAAGAAAAGCATCAACTAAAAAAAATTAAATATGCAAGACATAATTCTTTAATTATGGTGGTTAATTTTATCCAAACCACCTATTTAAATTATCAAATTAAGTGACAATTCCTCAATTAATCACATTAAATTCAATCTTAATTCATATTAAACTTGTAATATGAATTTAATCCATCAATATTTTAAACTGCTTTAAAATGATTAGGTATCTTTTAATTATGAACCGCTTCAGAATAATTAATCATACATTGTAAATGTAATGTGTAATTAATATTGGCCAAAACAACCAAAAACAAAATCCTCCTTTTTAATTTCTTGTCACGGCAAAAGGAGGAGAAACAAAAAAAATTTTTTTTTTAAATCCAGCTGCTCTCGGCATAACAGTAAAACAGAAACCGCTTTTTTTTTATTATGACTCACGGTTTTCTTCAAAACCGAAACAAAAACAAGGAAAAAAAATTATCTCGGCAAACCCTAAAAACCGTGAAAAAAAAAACACTGCCAATTTTTTTTTTCAGCTCAAATCCGAAAAAGAAAAAAAAAACAGGAACTTTTTTTTTTTGTTTTGCATTCGGCAAACCCTAAAAAAAAACAGCCGTCACATTTTTTTCTTTGCGGCAAAAATGCCCTAAAAAAAATTAAGATGAAGAAAATCGTTTATAGTTGCTATTAGAACACGATTAGCATATGAATCAATGAAACATGATTTAAACATATATGCTAAAACTATGTAGCAAAAACGAATTTTATATCATCAACATGGCGATTCCATTTACAATTTAATTTAATCCGAATTAAATCAAAGCATCTACAAATTATCATAATTATTATCTTAACTGATTAAAACAACAATATGAAAAAATGAAATGGAAATAACCATCAAAAACAAGAACAAAATCTCGGCAGATAAAAAAATTTAAATCGGCAAAAAAAAAAAAAAAATTAACCGAAACCCTAAATTTTTTTCGAACCCTTATTTTGTTTACATCCAATTTTTATGAAAATCATCAAAATAAATTCGTGGCCTTGGCTCTGATACCACTTGTGGGATTTATCTGTATGCATCCCTTTAATTTTAAGGATTATAACGAATTATAATGATGAATGCTAGTCATAAAATTAATTTACATAAACAAAAGGGTAAAGAGATGAAGAATCAACCTTCGGTCCTAGCAAATTCGGCCTAAGAACAATATCGCAATGATATTCGCCTATTAGTTGCACCCAAGACGATATGAGAAATGCCCTTAACTTGTTGCTAGAATCGATCCCCAAATTTCAATAAATTAATTAGGGTTTTTATTTTTGTGTCTTTAGATGAGAGGCAAGAATGGGAAAAAGAATTAGGTTAGAAATAAATCTCCTTACTTCCTTATATTAGCCGAAAATAAGAAAGAAAAGGAGGGATTATTCTTTCCATTTTCTCGGCCCAAAAATTCCGAAAATAAGAGAGTTTTTTTCTCTCTTTTTCGGTTTTACTACCTCCCAAAAATAAAGAGATTAAATCTTCTTATTTTGGTAGTATACAAAATGTATAAAATGTATTATTTATAAATTGTCATCTAGTGAGGATCGATCACATAACCTCTTGGTTTGAGTACCCTTACTATTACCACAATGACACATTCATCTTGTTGATTAAATATAACCGATTACATTTAATTACGAATTAACATATTAATTCGTCCAAGCTTACATCATATACATTAATTAAATATAACTTATTATATTCAATTTACGAATTGACAGTTAATTCGTCTCAACTAATATTATTTAATCGGCATTAAATAATCGTCTCATCAACACATTGACTAACTGTTTAGTCATATAAGGCATCAATGTGATTACATTTCCATAACCACATCTCTCAAACACATCCTATAGGTGTGACCTTTAGGGACCAGTTGATCACCGCCATCTGTATGATAATAACGTCAAACTTTCTAGCAAGCCAACCGTTATTAGGTAATCGTTAATCAACTAATAAAATACGAAGTATACCCTTGTGAAGTCAGAAGAGATTTACAAATGTTATCACACTAATTTGTGGAGGACACAAGCTCCAACAAACTCCCACTTGTCCTCACAAGTGTATGTGCGATAACCGATTCTCATATCCTAAAATTTCTCCCACTCAATGTAAAACAATTTGCAAAATCCGTATTCACAAAGGTCGTATTTTACAAGTCATCTCGTATCAAGAGTGGTTTCCCACTAGAGAGTAACTTAACGATAAACGAATCAACATTCGAGCATGGCTATGCATTTCGATTACAACTCCTCGAGTGGCCCCGAGAAATAACTATACCTGATAAGGGTTGGATATTTTCCTCAACTCGAATCCTGCAGATGTAAGCACAGTATGAAATGACCCAGAAAAACTCTACTTAGCCTCCAGTTACGGCAGACCATGAGAAAGAAACCAAAGTCACCCAAAAACTGCCTTAATCTCAAGAGACAGTCGATAGTCAAAAGAATCGACTCTAGGAACACAATGGATGTCCTATCCACAACCTGGCACCGAATGTTTTTAAACATTTAGGACTCCATTTCGTTGTCACAAAAAAGTTGTCCACGAGGTATCGTTATAATCTTGCATTTGTGATCGATCGAACAACAGCTTTGACTTATGGCTCGTTGAACCCACCATCAATCGACTGCACAATATAATAGCCAGAGTTATCAGCTCTTGTAGGCGATTATGGACCAAAACAAAATAAAATGTAATTCAGTTCACTTTGTGGCGTTCAAAGTTGTCAATACAATCCACATGAAAAACAAAATATTATAATAAAACGATGAAGTTATAAATAGTATATGAAAAAGATAATGTATCAAATTCGTAATCAACTACTACAACTCAGGAACACGTTTAATTCCCATGGAAATAACGTGTCCTTCATGCTTATCAAAATCCAACGGTTTAGTGAGAGGGTCCGCGATGTTATCATCCGTCGCAATCTTGTCAATCACTATCTCTTCTTGCTCCACATAATCACGGATCAGGTGAGCTTTCCGATGTACATGTCTAGATTTGTTGCTAGACTTTGGCTCCTTAGCCTGGAAGATGGCACCTCTATTATCACAATAGATGGTGATCGGGTCATTCGAAGTAGGAATTATCGTAAGTCCTTGTAAGAATTGACGCATTCATATCTCTTCCTTAGCTGCTTCCAAAGCGGCATAGTACTCGGATTCAGTGGTAGAATCTGCTACAACACTCTGTTTGGAACTCTTCCAGCTGACCGCAGCACCATTAAGAGTGAAGACGAACCCGGACTGAGATTTTGAATCATCTCGATCCGTTTGGAAACTAGCATCTGCATAACCGATTGCGCATAGCTTAGTATCGCCTCCATAAGTCAATACCCTATCCTTAGTCCTCCGTAGGTACTTGAGGATATTTTTTTACAGTTATCCAGTGTGTTTCACCTAGATTCTTTTGGTACCAACTCGTCATACTCAATGCATATGCCACGTCTGGACGTGTGCATATCATGGCATACATGATTGATCCTATTGCAGATGCATAAGGAACACGACTCATGCGCTCAATCCCTTCAGGCGTCGTGGGTGACGAGACTTGCTCAACGCATCCCGGCGTCATTGGAAGGTTCCCCTTCTTGGAGTTGGTCATGCTGAACCTCTCAAGAATCTTATCCAAATAAGACTCCTGACTAAGTGATAACGTCCGTCGTGATCTATCTCGGTAGATACGGATTCCCAAAATGCGTTGTGCCTCACCCAAATCTTTCATCTGAAAATGGTTCTTCAACCATTCTTTAACCGAAGATAGGAGAGGAATGTCATTCCCAATCAAGAGTATGTCATTGACATACAATATCAAGAATACAATCTTGCTCCCACTCGACTTGATATATAAGCATGGTTCCTCGACCGATCGAGTGAAACCATACTCTTTTATCACCTGGTCAAAACGATGATTCCAACTCCGAGAACCTTGCTTAAGTCCATAAATGGAACGCTTAAGCTTGCATACTTTCTTATGATGTTCAGGATCTATGAAACCTTCGGGTTGCACCATGTACAACTCTTCCTCCAAATAACCGTTTAAGAAGGCGGTTTTCACATCCATTTGCCAAATTTCATAATCATGAAAAGCGGCAATCGCTAAGATTATCCGAATGGAACGTAGTATGACTACAGGTGCAAAAATCTCATCATAATGCAATCCGTGCACTTGAGTGAAACCTTTTGCCACTAGTCGTGCCTTATAGGTATCTGGTTGCGCGTCTACAGAACGCTTTATTTTGTAAAGCCATTTGCACTGTAGAGGTTTTACCTTATTAGGTAAATCAACAAGATCCCATACGTCATTTTCATACATAGAGTCCATCTCAGATTGCATAGCTTCGAGCCATAGCTTTGAGTCGGAACAGGCCATTGTACCTTTATAGGTAGCGGGTTCATTACTCTCTACGAGTAAAACGTCATTCTCCTCTACCATACCAATGTATCTGTCCGGAGTATTAGAGACTCTACCCGACCTCCTAGGTTCCTCGGGAATATTAACCGTATCATCAGTTGAAGGAACAACTTCCTCCATCCGTTCCTCGGTTGTTGGTTCTGGAACCTCCGACAGCTCGAAGGTTCTATTACTCGTTTTGTTCTCGAGAAATTCTTTCTCTAAGAACGTCGCACTAGCCGCAACAAAAACTCGATGTTCGGTAGGCGAATAGAAGTAATGACCAAATGTTCCTTTTGGATAACCTATAAATTATGTCTTAACCGATCGCGGGCCGAGCTTATCCTCGTGTCTCCACTTGACATAAGCCTCGCAGCCCCAAACCCGAATAAAGGACAAGTTAGGTACCGTTCCCTTCCACATTTCATATGGAGTCTAGTCGACAGCTTTAGTCGGACTTCGGTTAAGTATAAGAGCGGCTGACAAAAGAGCAAAACCCCATAATGAATCAGGCACTACCGTGTGACTCATCATGGATCGAACCATGTCAAGTAAGGTTCGATTTCTCCGTTCGGACACACCATTTAATTGAGGTGTTCCAGGTGGAGTTAACTGCAAAACGATTCCACAGTCTTTAAGGTGTTGATCAAACTCATTTTTGAAAGATATTCGCCACCCCGATCTGAACGGAGTGCTTTAACCTTTCGACCCAGTTGGTTTTTAACCCTGTTCTGGTATTCCTTGAATTTCTCAAAGGACTCACTTTTATGCTTCATTAAGTAGACATATCCGTATCTACTCAAATCGTCCGTGAAAGTGATAAAATATCTATAGCCATCTCTAGCGGTAATTGACATAGGTCCACAAACATCAGTATGTATGAGTCCTAATAGGTCACTAGCGCGCATTCTAACATCTTTGAAGGAAATTCGAGTCATTTTGCCAATGAGACATGATTCACACGTGCCATATGTAGAAAATTCGAATGCGGGAATAGTCCCATTATCGACGAGTTTCTTTACGCGTTTCTCATTTATGTGTCCCATTCGACAATGCCATAGATAGGTTTGATCTTTGTCACCAACCTTTAATTTCTTATTATTCACGTGTAATATTTCCGTGGTTTGATCTAAGATATAAATTCCATTCATGGAAACTGCTTTGTCATAAATCATTTAATTGAAAGAGAAAATACAGCTATTATCCTTTAATAAAAATGAAAATCCTTTATGCATGGAGTATTTGACAAGATTGATCAAATTTGCCACTGAGAAATGGCTATTCCAGTACCATCCTTTATGCAAGTCTCTCAAATTGACACATTTGATATTTGCAGATGACCTGCTCTTATTCTGCAAAGGAAATGCTCACTCTGTCATGCTTCTCATGAGAGCATTTTCCTCTTTTTCAGAAGCAACTTGTCTTAATATGAATAATACCAAGTCAGAAATTTTCTTTAATGGAATGGATGAGGTTCTACAGGAGGATATCAAGAGAGTCACTGGCTTCTGTGAGGGCCAGATGCCTTTTAGATACTTGGGAGTACTCATTCAAGCTGAAAGACTGACAAAGAAGGAATGTAATAGTCTGACAGAAAAATGGTAGGGAAAATTCAAGTCTTAGAGCCAAAAATTATCATATCTTTGGCAGGCTTACTCTCATAAATTCAAGATGCTAAATACACTCTACGATTCTTCGGGCTTCCATGTTTATCATCCCAAAGAGTGTTATTAAAAAAATTGAAGCAATCTGTAGGAACTACCTCTGGGATGGTAGTTCTGAATATCATAGAGTGCCCTTGGTTGCTTGGGACAAGGTTACTTTGCCAAAACCTGAAGGTGGTCTGGGAATAAAGAAAGCTAAGCTATGGAATGTTGCCATAATTGGTAAATTGGTGAATTGGGTCTATTCAAAACCAGATAGGCTATGGATTAGATGGATAAATCAGGTTTGCATCAAACAGCAGCAATAGCATAACTATAAGCCTCCTGCAACTCCCCCTTGGTCCTAGAAAAATGTGTGTAAAGTAAAAGAGTTACTGAAAGATGGATATGTTGATGATACCTGGACTGCTCAAGTTCATGGGTATTCAATCAGAGGAGGATATGACTGGCTAGTCATGCCTCATCCTAAACAGGACTGGACTAAGCTAGTCTGGAATAGCTGGAATACTTCTAAGCACTCAATGATAACCTGGATACTCTCCATGGAGGACTGAACATCAAATATAAATTGTTTAGAATTGGTCATGCAAAGAATGATAATCACTTTGTTGTTCTTTGTGACAAGATGTATGCAAAACTCACGAACACCTCTTTATCTACTGTCCTTACAGCAGCAGGATCAGAGGTAAGCTGGAACTTTGGCTTGGCAGACCTATACCTGTTGTCAATGACATGGTAGCAGGTAATAAAGGGTCAATTCAGTGGAAGACAATGGCAGTGGTGATGAATGCTTACTGCTATAATGTCTGGCTGCAGAGAAATAATGCAAGGATCAATAACTTCATCACCATACCTGAGATTGTTGCCAAACGGATTGAAGAGGAAGCCAGGAAACGTATCAAGTTCAAAGCTGGTCCAAACATGGACCAAGTTAGCCTAGCTATGCTTAGGAATATTGGCTTGCAGTAGGATATGTAATTTGGTAGTTTGTTGGGAGCCTCTCTCTCTAATATCCTTGTAAATGATACGTTTATGTTTTGATATATAATACAATGACTCACATTTCACCAAAAAAAAAATGAAAATCCGTCTTTATCAAGTACGGAAACTGAAATAATGTTCTTAGACAAACTGGGTACATAGTAACAATTATTTAAAAATAACTCAAAACCACTAGGGAGTTGGATTACATATGTTCCCTTCGAGACAAAGAAAAACTCTAGCTCCATTCCCGACTCGCAGGTCCACATCACCCTTTCCGAGAGGTGTGATGTTTCTTAGGCCCTGCAAATGATTACACAGATGAGAACCACAACCAGTATCAAGTACCCAAGTTCTGAAACTTGCATGGTTAATCTCAATCATATGAATATAAGATGACATACCAACAGGAACGACGTGGCCTGCTTTGATGTCCTCACGGTAGACGGGACAGTTCCTCCTCCAATGTCCAGTCTTGTGACAATGGTGGCACTCAATGTCACCGCCCTTGCTCTTTGCCTTGCCCTGTGAGCCACTAGTCTCACCGGGCCCACTCTTACCGTTTCCTGGCTTCTTGAATTTTGGCTTACCTACAGCTAGGTCGCCTGGAGCTTTGCCCTTACCTTTACTCTTGTTGGAAATCGTGAGAACATCCTGCTTCATGCTCCCACTCAATTTCATATCCTTCTCGGTCTGTACGAGAAGGGAGTGTAGCTCATGAGGACTCTTTTTCAAGTCACTCATGTAGTAGTTCGCCCTGAAAATGGCAAAACCATCGTGAAGAGAATGAAGCATTCGGTCAATGACAATGCTCTCACTGATTTTGCAATCAAGTGCCTCCAACTTCTAGACATTCTCAATCATGTTACGAATGTGTGGGCTAACCGGTTGGCCCTTTTGGAGTTTCACATCAAAGAAGCGACAAGTATGCTCATAAGTAACGATCCTCTGTGCTTTTGAGAACTCGTTAGTGAGCGTGGTGAAAATCTTATTCGCACCTTGGGCAATGAAGCATCTCTGCAAATTGGTTTCCATTGCAAATATGAGTACGTTCTTTATCGCACCCGCTTCCATAACGAAATCACTATAAGCAAGTGACTCGTTAACTCCCGCATTGGGGCCTGGGTTTACCGGTATTGGCTCGATTAAGTACTTGAGCTTACCGTCGGAATGGCGATTCCGTAGTCTTTGCCTCCCGATCCGCAAAGTTGGACCCATCATTTTTCAGTCGCGTGTACTGATTCATGTTGCCATAAAAACTTTCAGCCAGGACTCGCGTCCAAGTGTGGCACTAGGCATTGGGATTTCGTTATTTCCAGCCATTTGTTGTAACAGTAAAATAAACGTGTTCTACACTGCGAAAAGAAGAATAAATAATAAGCATGTGCATCGATTTTAATTTAAGTCTAATGAACTAATGTCATAACGCGAAGACTCAAAACATTTATACAATTGACCTTCCTCAAGAATTATATAAATGATCCCAAGACTTAATTATCTGTAAATTGATAAGCCAACCTTTTGGCTAATTCTAATGTCGAAATTCTTGGTCGATAAATTTACTAAATTCTATCTTTAGTCCATCATAATCACGAGAAACTCTTCGGACTATAATGTTGAGATAAACTAAGTCAACACAAACTACTTACCCAACGTAGAAGGGGTCATATTATGCCTACCGACGAAGAAAGGATTCATAGTTGTTTGCCCTTATAAAGACTAGTTTCAGTTTCCGTTTTAAAGGAAGATCCCATCAACTTTATTTTAATTCATTTTAAGTGAACTAATATCTAGCATGCGAGAATGAATAAACTAAGGTGATGGCTTAATAAGTATGTGACATCTGTATGTCCATGAAAATTAACATACAATCTATATGAGTCAAATTTCATGCATTTTAGTAGTAGGTGGTTTGGTTTTAGGCGGAAAATGATGCATAAACTATCATATGAATGAAAAGCAATAGGAATGAAAAACGTAAAAACAATAAAAAGTCCTAGTGTGGCCTATCCTATCAAAATGAACATTAAATACAAATTTGGAATCCATCCTTGGACCCGAGAAGCTTGTCTCGATGTTCCATCTTGATCCATGTAGCGGGAGTGAGCTCCAATCTCCATCTTTAGTCTTCTTTGAAAAATTACAATAAATAAATTAACATAATAAAACTATTTATTACATTCTAATTTCAAAACCCAAAAACTAAAGAAAAGTAAAGGAGATTCGAGATCTCATAATTACTTAAAAATTATGTTTCCTTCATTACGAAAACATAATTAACTAAGGTCACACTAAGTATTACAAATTACAACCGATTGCAAAAATACGTAAATAAATTCATTCAACGATTCATTCAACAAAAGAAAAGCATCAACTAAAAAAAATTAAATATGCAAGACATAATTCTTTAATTATGGTGGTTAATTTTATCCAAACCACCTATTTAAATTATCAAATTAAGTGACAATTCCTCAATTAATCACATTAAATTCAATCTTAATTCATATTAAACTTGTAATATGAATTTAATCCATCAATATTTTAAACTGCTTTAAAATGATTAGGTATCTTTTAATTATGAACCGCTTCAGAATAATTAATCATACATTGTAAATGTAATGTGTAATTAATATTGGCCAAAACAACCAAAAACAAAATCCTCCTTTTTAATTTCTTGTCACGGCAAAAGGAGGAGAAACAAAAAAAATTTTTTTTTTAAATCCAGCTGCTCTCGGCATAACAGTAAAACAGAAACCGCTTTTTTTTATTATGACTCACGGTTTTCTTCAAAACCGAAACAAAAACAAGGAAAAAAAATTATCTCGGCAAACCCTAAAAACCGTGAAAAAAAAAACACAGCCAATTTTTTTTTTCAGCTCAAATCCGAAAAAGAAAAAAAAACAGGAACTTTTTTTTTTGTTTTGCATTCGGCAAACCCTAAAAAAAAACAGCCGTCACATTTTTTTTCTTTGCGGCAAAAATGCCCTAAAAAAAATTAAGATGAAGAAAATCGTTTATAGTTGCTATTAGAACACGATTAGCATATGAATCAATGAAACATGATTTAAACATATATGCTAAAACTATGTAGCAAAAACGAATTTTATATCATCAACATGGCGATTCCATTTACAATTTAATTTAATCCGAATTAAATCAAAGCATCTACAAATTATCATAATTATTATCTTAACTGATTAAAACAACAATATGAAAAAATGAAATGGAAATAACCATCAAAAACAAGAACAAAATCTCGGCAGATAAAAAAATTTAAATCGGCAAAAAAAAAAAAAAAATTAACCGAAACCCTAAATTTTTTTCGAACCCTTATTTTGTTTACATCCAATTTTTATGAAAATCATCAAAATAAATTCGTGGCCTTGGCTCTGATACCACTTGTGGGATTTATCTGTATGCATCCCTTTAATTTTAAGGATTATAACGAATTATAATGATGAATGCTAGTCATAAAATTAATTTACATAAACAAAAGGGTAAAGAGATGAAGAATCAACCTTCGGTCCTAGCAAATTCGGCCTAAGAACAATATCGCAATGATATTCGCCTATTAGTTGCACCCAAGACGATATGAGAAATGCCCTTAACTTGTTGCTAGAATCGATCCCCAAATTTCAATAAATTAATTAGGGTTTTTGTTTTTGTGTCTTTAGATGAGAGGCAAGAATGGGAAAAAGAATTAGGTTAGAAATAAATCTCCTTACTTCCTTATATTAGCCGAAAATAAGAAAGAAAAGGAGGGATTATTCTTTCCATTTTCTCGGCCCAAAAATTCCGAAAATAAAAGAGTTTTTTTCTCTCTTTTTCGGTTTTACTACCTCCCAAAAATAAAGAGATTAAATCTTCTTATTTTGGTAGTATACAAAATGTATAAAATGTATTATTTATAAATTGTCATCTAGTGAGGATCGATCACATAACCTCTTGGTTTGAGTACCCTTACTATTACCACAATGACACATTCATCTTGTTGATTAAATATAACCGATTACATTTAATTACGAATTAATATATTAATTCGTCCAAGCTTACATCATATACATTATTAAATATAACTTATTATATTCAATTTACGAATTGACAGTTAATTCGTCTCAACTAATATTATTTAATCGGCATTAAATAATCGTCTCATCAACACATTGACTAACTGTTTAGTCATATAAGGCATCAATGTGATTACATTTCCATAACCACATCTCTCAAACACATCCTATAGGTGTGACCTTTAGGGACCAGTTGATCACCGCCATCTGTATGATAATAACGTCAAACTTTCTAGCAAGCCAACCGTTATTAGGTAATCGTTAATCAACTGATAAAATACGAAGTATACCCTTGTGAACCTGTAAGAGATTTACAAATGTTATCACACTAATTTGTGGAGGACACAAGCTCCAACAAATAGTCCCATTCTCAATGAGTTTCTTTACACGTTTTTTATTTATGTGTCCCATTCGACAATGCCATAGATAAGTTTGATCTTTGTCACCAACCTTTAATTTCTTATTATTCACATGTAATATATCTGTGGTTTGATCTAAGATATAAATTTCATTCATGGAAACTGCTTTGCCATAAACCATTTCACTAAAAGAGAAAATACAACTATTGTCCTTTATTGAAAATGAAAAACCGTCTTTATCAAGTACGGAAACAGAAATAATATTTTTAGATAAACTGGGTACATAGTAACAGTTATATAAATGTAACTCAAACCCACTAGGGAGCTGGATTACGTATGTTCCCATTGAGACTGCAGCAACTCGTGCTCCATTCCCGACTCGCAGGTCCACATCACCCTTTGCGAGGGGTTTGATGTTTTTTAGGCCCTGCAAATGATTATACAGATGAGAACCACAACCACTATCAAGTACCCAAGTTCCGAAACTTGCATGGTTAATCTCAATCATATAAATATAAGATGACATACCAATAGGAGTGACGCGACCTGCTTTTATGTCCTCACGGTACACGGGATAGTTCCTCCTCCAATGTCCAGTCTTGTGACGATGGTGGCATTCAACGTTACCGTCCTTGCTCTTTGCCTTGCCTTGTGAGCCACTAGTCTCACCAGGCCCACTCTTACCGTTTCCTGACTTTTTAAACTTTGGCTTTCCTACAGTTTGGTCGCCGTGAGCTTTGCCCTTACCCTTATTCTTGTTGGAAATCATGAGAACATCTTGATTCATGCTCCCACTCAATTTCATATCCTTCTCGGTCTGTACGAGAAGTGAGTGTAGCTCATGAGGACTTTTCTTCATGTCATTCATGTAGTAATTTTCCCTGAAAAGGGCAAAACCATCATGAAGTGAATGAAGCATACGGTCAATGACTATGCTCTCACTGATTTTGCAATCAAGTGCCTCCAGTTTCTCGACATTCTCAATCATGTTAAGAATGTGTGGGCTAACCGGTTGACCCTTCTGGAGTTTCGCATCAAAGAATCCACAGGTATGCTCATAAGTAACGATTCTCGGTGCTTTTGAGAACTCATTAGTGAGCGTGGTAAAAATATTGTTTGCACCTTGGGCAATGAAGCGTCTTTGCAAATTGGTTTCCATTGCAAAAATGAGTACGTTCTTTATCGCACCCGCTTCCATGACGAAGTCACTATAAGCAAGTGACTCGTTAGCTCTTGCATTGGGGCCTGGGTTTGGCGGTATTGGCTCAGTTAATTACTTGAGCTTACCGTCAGCAATGGCAGCATTCCGTAATGATGCCTCCCAGTCCACAAAGTTGGACCCGTCATTCTTCAGTCGTGTGGACTGATTCATGTGGTCCATGAAAGTTTTGAGCCATGACTCGCGTGAAAGTGTGGTACTTGGCATAGGGATTTCGTTATTTCCAGCCATTTGTTGTAAGCAGTATTATCAATATAAAACGAAATCTACACTGCGAAAAGAAGAATAAAAACATAATAAGCATACTCATCGTTATTATTTAAGTCTAATGCAAAACTGTTATAAGCGAAGACTCAAGCATTTATACAATTGACCTCCCTCAAGAATTATATAAATGATCCCAAGACTCAATTATCTGTAAATTGATAAGCCAACCTCTTGGCTAATTCTACTGTTAGAATTCTTGGTTGATAAATTTCTGTAAATTCTATCTTTTGTCCATCATAATCACGAAAAACTCTTCGGATTATAATGTTGAGGTAAAATAAGTCAACACAAACTACTTACCCAACGTAGAAGGGGTCACATGGAGAGTAAGGTCCTATATGCCTACCGACGAAGAAGGGATTCATAGTTGTTTGCCCTTATAAAGACTAGTCTCAATTTTAATTTTAGAGGAAGATCCCATCAACTTTATTTTAATTCATTTTAAGTGAACTAATATCTAGCATGTGAGAATGAATAAACTAAGATGATGGCTTAAAAT